>NW_007009537.1:179451-271348 GCF_000164805.1 Carlito syrichta | reverse complement strand
AGACCTATACTGAAACAGATAAAAACAATAGACCACAGCTACAGACGAACCAACTCCCATACAAAAAAACCCAAAACATATAGTGATGCTAACATACAAGCTAACCAACCACCTTATTGGTCTGCTTTTCCTCTATACAAAGATATGGTTTACAGAGAGAAGAAAAGAGAAGAAAAGGAAGAGGAAAAAAAAGAAGAAAAAAAAAAGAAAGAAAAAAAGGAACAATACAGTAGGAATAGAATTAAGTCATTAAACTAACTGAATCAATGAAGCACACTCTGAGACTTTTCGTTCAGGTCTTTTCAGTTCTGATTTCTAGTTTTCTTTTCAAGCTGGTAAATTAGTTTGCAGTTAGCGTCAGTTGCCCCTGGTCTGCTGTGAAGGACAGTTCAGATCACCCTCCGTTCACCACTCTGGCCTATGTCTTTTTCAAGCTTGTTTCTCCCGTTTCAGTGTTGTTACCTTGAATCGCCAGCAGCTGCAGGCAGTTCTATCTCAGCTGCTCGCCCCAGAGGGGGTGGGGCCAGACAGGAACTGGCAGAGACTGGAGATGGATGCCTGCCTCAGGGCACAGGCAGGAGACTCACGGCAGGCAGGACGTATAGGTCGCAGGAGAGGTGGCAGCGATCCTAGCAGATCTTCCCTGAAGGGGCTTCAAGGAGTGAAGTCATGGATCGCCTCCAGCCCAGGTGGTGTGATGTGCTACCGGCAGCGGTAGTGGCATCTGCGGTGGCGGCATCTGCGCTGCAGTGGCTGTCCAGTCCACTGCGATGCCCCAGTGGTGGCAACGGCCGAGCTCCATATGAAGAGCAGGCTGCGATATTGGGGTCCACAGCCTCTGGGGCAAGAGCCAGAGACCCACTGCAGTTCTCCTTTACAGAGGGTTTCACAGACCAGGTTGCCCTGTCGCCATCTTGCAGGAAGTTCCTGCATTGTTAAAAGAGTTCTGACTCCACTCAGTAGTTTGATGGGTCTTTAGTGAAGCCATATTAAATAGTCCTGCTTTGTACTTTGTTTTCTGTAGAATCCCATCATGCTACTATGGGAAATAGGTGAAGCCAGCTGTGACTTTCAGGGATTTACAACCTCAGTCTTATCAAATTTAGAAATATGTTGCTATCAATTTACACAAACATTTTCTGGCTAGTAGAAGGGCTAGTACATGGGCGGAGAGACCAGACTCTCTCAACTGGGCAAAGGTTCTAGTTCAGGCTGACAATATCTTCTTAGCCTAGAAGAATTTGCATAAGCTCATAGAGCTTCTTTTTCTTCAAGGGCAAAATGACAAGAACAAAACTAACACTATGGGTCTGTAGTGAGGAAAAGTGATCATTAATGAAAACCATCTGTCCAAAGGTCCAACACATAGAAGATGATCAAGAAAGCAGAGCACTGTGGTAATATGGCACAAATAGAAAGAGACCTGACTTTTATTTCAGAAAGATAAGTCTGATTAACAAAGAGTAGAGTGAGGATGGAGGTAAGGAACAAATCCCAAAGCAGAAGGCTCACTCTGAAAATCTAGAACGATAACCTAACACAAAAGGCTGACTTCTAAAGGAAAATACTAATTTGCTTATTTCTGATCAGATAACTATAATATTGATGTCTACTACATGTGATATTGATATTATCTACTTTTTCCAAAGATCATTATTCACATGAATTATATGGAGATACAATATAGTATTAATGATTTTTCCACTTAGGTTCTACCTACTATTGCACTGTCACTCTGGTTTTCTCTGGAAGGAAGCAAAGATTGTATTTCACTGCACAGCTAAATGAATTGTGTATTTCTGAACAGTCTAAAGGGCACTCAGATGCGACTGTCATGGACACTTTATGTAAGTGCAACATAGCAAATGACACTTCAAAACTAAGCAAAGATGGATAGGCCCACTGGAACACAGTAGCTGACATTCATTTTGCATCCGTTTTATTTTCAAAGCTAATCTATTTCAAGAACCCACTCTCCCATGCAGGGGCCCAGACTGACAAATCTATCTGTTCCTCCTCTCTGATTTAACCAGATCAGTTATCATGTCCTACTGGCAGCCAGCACACATCTCCTTTGATTTATGTAAAATCATGAGGCAAGGTGTTCTTTCTGAATGTAATTGAACAGTTAGTCTTGATAATCACCTAACTTTTAGTTCTGAGCTACCAGTGACTTTCTCTTATATTTCACCATGGTAAGAGGTGTACTCTCACCCATAACACAAGTGTTTTGTGTATGTGCTCCAGGCACCATCTGCTTCAGAATCATTTGGGCTGCTTGTTAAAAGTACTGATTCTGGGGTCTATTCCAGACTTTCAGAATCTTTTGGGATGGGTCCAGTAATCTGCATAGGACCCACTATTAGTGGTGATGGTGATGGCAAAACTCCTAGGATCCTTCCCTCTTTCTACTGCCAAAAGGAGCTCAGAAACCTCCTGGAAGTCCACGGTGTCAAGGTGCTGGGGGTGGGATTGTTGTGGGACAAGCACCATGCTCTTTCCATGTAGACTTGGCTTTCCATCTTAAGATGCATCTTTCATGTGGCACATGAAGTAAATGGGCCCAGACATCTCCATCCCCACTCATTAAACAGAGGAAGCAAAAAACACGACTAAGCCTAAGAAAGAAGAAGGAAGGGAATCCCTTGACTCACAACTGGTCTAGCTCAGTTCAAAGGAGTGGTACTGAAGTTAGATAGGATTCAGGGACTCAAACTCCAGCTAGTAATAAAAATGGGCATTTGCTAGAGCAGTGATTTTTAGACTTTAAAAAAAATCTCATGACCCCTTTACATTCTTACTGAGTATCCTAAAAAGCTTTTGTTTATGTTCAATTTATCAATTTTTACTGTATTATAAATCAAAATTGAGGAAGTTGAAAAGATTTATTACTTGATTGAAAAAATAATAGTAAGATAATTGCAAGTTAGCATAAATAGTATACTTTTATTTGAAAAATTACATTTTTCAAAATAAGATTAGTGAAAAGAGATATAATTTTACAATTTTATAAATCTTTTAAATAATTGGCTTAATATAAGATGAGTCTTATATATGCTTTTGCAATTGACCTGTTGTAATTTGTTGTTTGTTTAAAGTATATAAAAATGTGTCCTCACATAGACATTTCTCAAAAGAAGACATATGAGCAGCCAACAGGTACATGAAAAAATGCTCAGCCTCACTAATCATCAAAGAAATGCAAATTAAAACCACATTGAGATACCATCAGTCAGGATGGCCATCATCAATAACTCAAAAAACAACAGATGCTGGAGAGGATGTGGGGAAAAGGGAACACTTCTACACTGTTGATGGGAGTATAAACTAGGACAACCTCTGTGGAAAAAGTGTGGCAATTCCTAAAAGATCTAAAAATCAGCCGGGCTTGGTGACTCAGCCTGTAGTCCCGTGCCTTTGGGAGGCTGAGGTGAGTGGATTGCCTGAGCCCGCAGGTTCGAGACCCGCCTGGGCGGTGAGACCTCATCTCTTCAATAAATCAAAAAATAAGCCGGGTGTGGTGGCACACGCCTGTAGTTTCGGCTACTTGGAAGGCTGAGGCAGAAGGATCGCCAGAGCCCAGCAGGTCGAGGCTGTGGTGGCCGGGAGCGGCCACTGCACTCCAGTCTGGGCGACCGAGTGAGACTCCAACTCAAAAAAAAAAAGATAAAAATCAACCTTACATACAACCCAGAAATTCCCCATTTGGGGATATACCTGGAAGAACTCAAATTATTCTATAAAAAGATACATGCACACGCATGTTTATTAAGGCATTATATACAATAGCAAAATCATGGAACCTACCATGTTGCCCATCGAAAGTGAATGGTATTTTTAAAAAATATGATACATATACATGATGGAACACTACACATCCATACCGAAGGACAAAATCATGGACTTCATAGCAACTTGGATGGATTTAGAGTCTATCAAACTCAGCGATCTATCACAGAAACAAAAAGTTGAGTGCCACATGTTCTCATTCATAAGTGGACCCTGAACATTTGCCATGCCATAATACTATATAAGAAAGGGATTGGCAGTAGCAGAACGCTGTCAGGGGATGGGAAGGGGGGTGTATGTGGCACATAACATCAATAAGCGTAACTGATCTCAAACCAGGAGAAATGGGGTCCAAAGGGAGGCCCAAACTTTACCTTTATAATGATCACTTGTATACCTAATCCTGAATTGTACCCCACATCCTTAAACTAAATGAAAGCATATAAATAAAAGAGAAAGTATCTAGATAGATTTTTCAGATAATTGTGGATATTCTTCCTTGATACTCTACTAAAAGTTAACATGTTAGTTTTTTAAACTTCATTATAATATGTTATTGTCAAACCATATCAATGAACTTTTTGCACTCTGTTACATTAAAACCCATTAAAATCTTGAATGGATCTTTTATCTACCTATGATTTTGTAACTTCACACATTGTTGTTTGGAAAACACTAGTTCACTTTAGTATATTGATCTTCCAAATATTGGCATGGTTGACTTTATATGTGAAAACATTGCTGTATTATTCTCTTATGGCTACTGTAACAAAATATTACAAATAAAGTGACTTAAAACAATAGAAACTTACTGTCATACAGGTCTGGAGGCCAGAAGGCAGGAATCAAGATGACAGCAGGGCCGTGCTCTCCCTGAAATCCGTAGGCGAACCCTTCCTTGCCTTTTCCTATCTCCTGGTGGTTTGCCAGCATTCTTTGGTGCTCCTTGTTTTGCAGATGAGTTACTCCAAGTATTGGTCTTTACATGGTGTAATTTCTGGGTGCCATCACTTCATCTTCTCTGTGTACTTGTTTCTGTGTCCAAATTCCCTCTTTATATAAAGACACCAGTCATGTTGAATGGAAGCCTTCTTAAATGATCTCATTTTAACATGATTATCTTTATAAAAACTCATTTTCACATAAAGTCATATACTGAGGTATTGAAGTTAAGACTTCAACATATTTGGGAGGGGTACACAATTTAACTCATAACAATTGCAATAATTTGCATCACCACTGAACTCATTCAAAATAGTTTTTAAATATTATGATGTGGTCAAGCTCATGGTGATGGTTACTAGTTTTCTAAAATTCTAATTTTTGCTTGACAGCTTGCATTTTTATCATTGGCAACACATACTATCAGTCTCTTTCCTTAAAGTAACAGTCTCATTTTGTTCATTTTAAAGAAAATGTCTGCCAAATATCTAAGTTTCAATAATGACTGTTTGTTTGTTAGTAGGTCTTTCAAACAAAAATGGTGTTTCATTAAAAAGAATCTAGTTCAGCTTACAATTCAATGACTTCTCCCTGTGACATCCTGAATGGGGAATCAGACTCCTGGCTAATAACTTGTGTGTGTGGCTTTTCAGGCCCAACCATAGACGATGACAAGGGTTTTACCTGGCAGACTCATGAGGAGAGCTGCGCTCCCCACACCACGGTTGGTGCATTGTCTGAAGGGAGCTGCAGCCATGAACTCAGACCACAAAGTCTGTCCTGCTTCTCTCATACTTATATGCCTCGCCCAAGAACCTTATTCTGGTTCTCTGTATCTGAGGCCCTGGGTAGAAGTCTTCATCAGGTGCCTCTGCTGAGACTTCCCTATGTGGGGAGTAGAGGGAAACCTAGAAGACAATTTCTCCCACTCTGGCTCAGTACCCAGTATTTTTCCGCTTCTCAGCCCTTCCCTTATCCCTCTCCCACCCCAGCTCAGGTCCACTCAATTGCCAGAGCCTTTTGTTAGGGTTCCTTTGATATTGAGAACCTTTATGTCTTTGCTGGTCTACCTGACCTGGGACTGCTGCACTGTCCCAGGGTGGAAATAATAGATTTGGAGGACTTAATGTTTTTCTCATTTTAGCCTCTTGCTTATACCACCACAGTAACTGATTAAAGGCATAACTCGCATTTCTGGCTTGTTTAAATCAACTGCTCTGACACATGACAGCTCGACTTTTTCTCTCTCAGTGCAGCAAAGTTCCAGACTGTTACAGAGCTTTCCCCTGCAACAGCTCTTGTATTTAGGAGTGTAGCAAAAGTGGTTTATGTGTACTTTCCATCTGGTTATACAGAATATTCGAAAGCCATGTACTCAGAGGTTGAACTTAATAGTATTTCAATATATATATACATGCACTATATATATTACTACACGATCAAGGACATTCTTAAGTAAACCAGGCTTTTTTTCCCTTTGCATTAAAAAAAATGATGGTGGTAAAGATTAAAACTACTGGAAAGGTTTTTCTGCCACTGCCTTGATCTCTTTCAAGACACCAGTAGTTTTACCAAACATTGCTTCGTATCATCACTGCAAATATCAACAAAATGAAAAAGTCAAAGAATATTTTAGTATTATGTTGAAAACAGGTAGTTTTGACCTTGAGGGCCCTTTGAAATGGTTTCCAAGACCCCCAAGAATCTGTGTACCACACTTTGAGAACTGCTGTGTGAGGGTATTCTCTGAGCTAAATATTCTCCCTCATAATAACCTAGCAGGATGATATTACAGAAATTGATGGGGGCTTTAGGAATTTGGGAAGTTGGAATCTCAGGGATCCTTCCATCTCTAATGTCTGGTTTGTCAGACTGAGTTAAGTAACACATTTGGAAACTTCAACTGTAAAAGCTAGGCATACTAAAGCATATTTAACAAAATCCCTGAACAAAGAAAGCATTTGATAGAAAATTGCTTTCCTGAGGTCAAAGCCCAAACAAGAGAAGGTATATCCTTCCTTTTTCTTGTGAATCAAGTTCTACGTGGGGAGAGCAGATTGTCATAGGAGAAAGACTGGTACTGGCAGGTTAGAGCTATAGGTTTTCTAAGAGATCACTGCAAAATCTTTCGGCGTTCTCAAATTACAGCTGAGGGTTTCCATTTGAAGTGTTCCCTCTACCAAATCTCTGTAAATCTGTGACAACAGCAATAGCTAATGACATACAAGAAATGGGAAGAGTTTTTGATCTTGCATTAATACTTATAAAACAAATATAACCTCTCATCACTCTGTTTACAATCCCCCAGAAGTGTTCAAAATGATAATTGTACTTAACTGAGAACACAACACAAAGCCCTGAGTTGACCACTGAAACCCTGATTATCATTTTGGTCTCATCTCTTCTGAGTTCCTGCCCTGCATTTCCAACCTCCAGCCACCCTAAGTGAGACAGGTCACATTCTCTAGCATTTCTCTATCACCACCTGCTATGTCCTTCTGTCTGTGACAGCTTTCTTCTACCTTCCCAGAGCTCCTCACCTGGCCAGCTCTTTATCATCCTTCAGAACTCAGCTCATGCCCATTAAAAGCCTTTCCTGGGTAGTGCCTGACATTTGGATTTTGCAGACGTTTTGATATCCCAACTACTTATGACCTTAAAAGCCAGAGCATTATACCTCATCTGTAGCAGTCACTCACTCAATGTATTCTCATATTTCCATAGCTCAGATCAGGGCTCAGTAATGGGATAACATTTAGACAAAGAATGAAGTTCAAAGACATAGGGAAAGAGTCTATTGCATACATCGTTTGATAGTTTTGAAAAAGGGAGATTTAATTTTAAAAAGTTTAGGCTATGACATGTTCAGAGCCTTTACCAGTTGCATCCAAGCATCCTGTTTTATAACCTAATTTCATTGACTGAGTTGGTTATGATAGCATGCATTGTGTTGTAATTATTTACTTATTTGTTTATCCCATTGGGTTTTTGGTAGGAAGGCTTTCCTTTCAATCTTCCTCCAAACTAGAACAAATTGACACATCCCACTTTCTGCCCCATATATAAATCTATCATAGCACTTGTAATATATTACAGAGATTATTTATTTATATGTTTCAAAATTTGGCCTCTAGACCATAAGCCAACTGATAATTTGAACCATTATTTATCGGTCCTTTGTTCCTGATGCCTGACATCTTGTCACATTTGTTGAGTGTTGAGCTACATGATTAAGTGCCTGCCTCTCTAATGTCATCACCTCCAAAGTGATTTTTTTCATCTCATACTTAAGTAACTCCTTGACATGTAATATTTTATACCTGTATTTCTTTAACATAACCTCTGTCTTTGCTTCTTGAATACACACATACCTTTTCAAACCCGCTTTTCAAATTTCTAGGACATCTTGCCTTCTGTTTGTCTTGTTACTGATAACTCTCTATACCATCATATTACCCATTTAATTCAATGAAAGTATATGCATTCATTGCCTACTGCCAGTCTTTTACAAGGACTCACCTGAGCTAGCTTTTCTACATTGATATTTGCTTCAGGAATAGACTCTATTAGACCCAGGGTAACTCCAGTTATGGCCTTGGGGAAGCTGGCCAGTTGGATGGCACTACTGAAGTCTCAAATAAATATACAGCCACAACCTCTTGGAGAATCCAGAGATTATTGAAAGCTTTTTCTCTAAGACCAGGAATAAGACAAAGATGCTTACTCTTACCACTTCTATGCTATATAGTGCTGAAAGTCATAGCCAGAGCAATAAGGCAAGAAAAAGAAAGAGAAAGAATCCAAATCAGAAAAAAGGAGTAAAAGGAGAAAAAAGATGACTTAATCAAAATGTAGAAAACCCTAAAGACTACACCAAATAATTGTTCGAACTAATAAGCGAATTCAGTAGAGTTGCAGAATTTAAGGAAAAAATCAACATAAAATATCAGTTGCATTTGTGTACATTAAAGATAGATAATCTGAAAAGGATGTTCTGTGTAAAATTATCATTTTCCTCAAATCTCAACCTAATGGTAGTCAATATTAACACTTTGTTTAAAAAAAGACTCGCAAAGGTAATATAACCTCCACAGTATGTTTATGACAAATTTTAATAGTTTGCACGAAATAATAATTGTACTTTATCATGTAAAAATTAATTATAAAGTCAAAGGTAGTTGACTATAAATAAGATTGTGTCTAACTATCATCAACATATAATTTTATCTTAATTTAGGCTTGCTCATTACTTTTGTTCCTTTAGTATTTATTTCCCATATCCCACAGTCTAGATTTTGTTCTAGCAATGAAGTACTTTTCTTGTCTTCCAAGAGCTCATAAAGTGCTTGGCTCAATGTGCATATATATATAAGGCTCATTATATTTTATTATGCTATAATTGCATATTTGCATATTAATTCAGAATATATTGTTTGAGTCTATACTATAAGCCAGACACTCTTGTGGGCACATAGTATTAATAAATCATCACTCTTGTACTTAGAAGTTATGTGTTTTTTAAATATTTGTTAGTCTTCTCTGCTAAATCTCTTCATTCATTTTTTAAATAGCTTCAAAAATAATTTAAAAATAACCACAATGGTGAAGTCTTATGAAATAAATAATAATGATTTCAAAAGATGGTTGATGTTTCGGGACATACACATTCTGTAAGGAAGAAAATGATCTCTTAAACAATTATCCAATTCTAGTATCTAACAGGGAACCACAGTAGCACTGTATATGAATCACAGAAAAAAGAAACTATCTCAAGTATATCCTTTAAGTGTGAAAAAAAGATGGTTTACTTGTATTATTGCAATGGACTTCATAAGAGTTAGCTAGCGTGGTACTCAGATAAATGTTTATATCACTTAACTTACCAATAAAGATTATAACTTTCCATGCCTTCGGCGTGAAAGCATTTGAGTAGTACAAATGGAATTAAAGATGACTTCAAATCAGATTGAGGGGATAGTGTATGACTATGAACTGTTATTTCCTTGTAGAACAAAATAAAAAGAGACAAATATCTTTTGATGCATATACTTATTTCTTCTATCAAGGGAGTTCTGGTAGGAAAATAATAGTTACTTTTTTCTCCCAGTGAGAAAAGCTGTCTTTAAAGGAAAGAAGTGGAAATTAGCTTGATAACTCAAAATAAAAGAGAATTGCCTTTGCCTGAAATATTCAGGGGTCAAAATTGGAAACTTACCATCTCCAGTGCCAGCGTTTGAGGAGAAACTACTCTGGTTAAACTGAGGCATCTGAATTTAGTGCTAGGGGAGATATTTAAAAGCATTCCTTATTATAGACAAGAAAATACAGTTGCACATTGTGGGCAACATTTGTTTATTTTTAAAATAAAAAAATAATTTTAACTTGACAAGCAAAAATTGTATGTATGCATGGCATATAATGTAATGTTTCCATACATGTATACATTGCGGAAAGATCAAATCAGGCTAATCAACATATCTGACACTTCACATACTTATCATTTCTTTGTGGTGAGAACATTTATAATCCCATCAGACTTTCAATAGGAAGAAAATTCTGTCACTTGTGGCAACATAGATGAATCTCGAGGGCATTATGCTAAGTGAAATATGCCAGACACAAAAAGACAAAACTACATAATCTCACTTACACATGGGACCTAAAAAAGTAGAATTTATGGAAATGCAGAGTAGAGTGGTGGTTACCAGAGGCTGGTGCAAGGAATGAGCCAGGAAAGGGAAATACTGGTCAAAGAATACAGAGTTTCAGTCAGTAGGAATAGGTTCTAGCGATCTGTTGTACAGCATGATGACTACAGTTAATTATAATGGATTTTTCAATCAGATAAGTTATAACAAAATTATAACTACTCTTAAATTTCAAAGCACTAAGATTTGCCAGAATACTGTAATCAGAGTACTATAATGTCTCAGAAAGATAAGTAAATAGAACATTACTTCCAAGCAGATCATAGTGTGCTAGTTTTAAATGAGAGTTGTGAATCTGAGTTTCAATATTCCAGACAATAGAGGTATTTACTAAAAATGGTAATTTGTATATATTATAATAAAAGTCAGTAACCAAAAGGGAAAATAAAAGTTTTGTAGTTTTCTATAGTTTTACCTACTTAATTTCAGAAGCCAAAAATAAATGAATAAGTAAAACAGTTGCTTTTTAATGCTTTTAGATTTATGCATAATGTTATATTTATTCCTGCCTTCTTGACTGCTCCAATTATGTTGCCTCTGGGTATATTAACTGAAAAGATTAAAAACACAAATTATCATAACTAAGAAAATGCCTCCAAAGGCAATATAAGAGAAAAAATTATATTTTATGGGAATGTAGTTCACACTGACCATGCTAATTACTACTTTAACCAAAATGATGTCTTTCTTGGACATATATTTTGTAACAGAAGAAAACAGAATTTTATTTGGCTTCTGACTTAACCCATTACTTAATTATTCAAAGATATCATAATGGCTTATGTATTTTTTCTGCATTTGTTTGAATCAGAATTTAAATAAATCATATTTTCTGATTGGTTGGTAATGCTTCTCGAGTCTTTCCCACAGTCTGGATTGTGCAGATTTTATCCTTGTGAAATTGTTTATTAAGTTGTTCTATATTTTCTGTCAGTCAAAGTTATTTGCAAAGGCTTAGTCAGATGTAGGTTTCATTGCCTTGGCAAAATGGTGAATTTTTCCTTCAAGAGGCACTCAGTGTCCGACTATTTCTCTGTGATGTCAGCAACCATTTGTACTCAGTGCCTAAATTTGGTAGTACATTGGGGATTGTAAAATGGTAACATTTCAAAACTACCATTTTTCTGGTCATTTTTATTTTGGGATACTTTTACATAGATTTATGTTTTTCCCTTTATCGATCATAGTCATGCGCTGCATAATGATGTTTCAGTCAACAACCTACCCATTTTATAAGATTGTAATGGAGCAGAATGATTCTTATCACTTAGTGATCTCCTAGCTTTTGTAACATTGCAGCACCATACGTTACTCACATGTTTGTGGTGATGCTGGTGCAAACAAACCTACTACATTGCCAGCAATATAAAAGTTTAGCACATACAATTATGTACAGTACATAATGCTCGATTATAATAAATGACTGTTAATGGTTTATGTATTTACTATTATTCAATTATTACTTTAGACTGTACTCTTTCTAATTTTAAAAACACAGTTAACTGTAAAACAGCCTCAGGCAGATCCTTCAAGATGTATTCCAGAAGGCATTGCTATTGTAGAAGACTACAGTTCTATGCACGTTTTGGCCCCTGAAGACCTTCCACTGTGACAAAATGTGAAAGACTGTGATGTTGATAATACTGGCCTTGTGTGGGCCTAGGCTAATGTGTTTGTGTCTTAATTTTTAGCAAAAAAAAAAGCTTTAAAAGAAAAAAAAGCAATTTAAAAATAGAAAAAAGTTTATCGATTAAGGATATAAAGAAATAAACTATTTTATACAGTTATGCAATGTGTTTTAAGTTGTGTTGTAAAAAAGCCAGAGTTAATAAAATTAAGTTTATAAAATAAAAAGTTGTGGGAAGTTAATGAATTTATTATTGAAGAAACAACATTTTAAAAAGAAATTTTGTGTCACCTAAGTGTACAATGTTTATAATATCTACAGTAGTATACAGTAATGTCCTTGGCCAGTCACTCACCACACACTCAATGGCACACACAACAACTTCCAGTCTGCAAGTTCCAAATATGGTAAGTAACTGTATAGGTGTACCATTTTGTCTTTTATACTGTACTTTTACTGTATCTTTCCGTGTTTAGATATGCTTGGATAAACAAATACTTACCATTGTATTACAATTATCCATATTATTCAGTGCAGCAACATGCTGCATACAGGCTCATGCCTATAATCAACAGGCTATAACAGGTAGCCTAGGTGTATAGTAGGCTACACCATCTAAGTTTGTGTAAGTACACTCTATTGTGTCTGCACAACAAAATCATCTAACGACGTATTTCTCAGATCATATCTTCTGTGACACATGATAGTATTTGACTTACCCAAGTGGCATCATTCCTAGGATTTCTAAAGGAAATGTAGGATTTCTATAGGAATGATACCACTGGGTAAATCAACATAGTGCTTGGCATAATTTCTTTATCTTCCAGTATCTACCAATATTCAAGATAATTCACTGGTTTTTAATAAAACTGGTAGTTGATTTTTCATAGTTCCAATCATATTTTTTACTACTATTATGAATTCATGGACTTAACCATACTTTGTTTCTCCACTCGTTCAGTGGGTACCTCTGTTAGGCGATCCTTAAGCCTTATTGACATATATTTAGTAGTCATTGTTAGCTTCCTTGCTGTCTGGTATAGCAAAATATTTCAGACATATGTTGCCCACCTCAGATCTGGAATCAGCGTTTCTCTAAGGATCTTTGTTTTCTTTTTGTAGAAAATGATACTTACAGATCACAACTTGGCTGCGAATGAGATGCTAACTTCTACTGGTTTCATCAGTTTTCAAATATTTTTCAGGAGCTAAAGTGAGAAAATACATACAGACCCAGAAATATATCAAAACATACCAGTATAAATAAATATATATGTCATTATAAATTCTACTGATTCGGTCAATTTAAATTTACATTTCCAGACTATGGGGTTTATTTGTTGTTGGTGTTGTTTTAACTTAACCTCTTTTTTTAGGTACCTCTTTTTCTCCCACCTATCAGAAATCAATAATCCTGTTTTTGTTTTTTTTTTTTACCATACTGGGAATTATAGAACTAGAATATCACATAATTACTCAATTTCTTTATTCCACAATTCATACACAACTGTTTCAGAATAACAGTACCAACATGCCAACTACCAACACTGCTGCCAACAATATAACAAATGAAAAAAAGAAAGATTTTGTTTTTGTTTTTACAGTTATTTTTGTTCTTAAATTATACCACGACAGACAGTGAAATTACTGTGTTTGAAGGCACTTGGAATTCCTTTCTATGTGGCTATACCACCAGTTGGATACACATTTAATTTCACTTATTTCATTGTATTTCCTATTTAAGGATTGTCTTTTATTTTAGTTTTATTTTATAAGGCCCAAATTTAACCCTTACAACTATTTTTTTGGCAGAAAGTTTTATTGATTCCATTTCAAAGATAAATAAATTTGGGCTCAGAGAAGTTTAGTAAATCATACAAGTCAAACCACTAGAATTTGAATCTAAATTTCTACAGAAGTACAATTTTTAACATCGTATTACTACATGACTGAATAAATTCCATGTAGGTCTAAATGAAATAATTATAATTAGTAAGTTAATTTCTGTTCTTGAGTATAATTATTGCTGAACATTTAAGTGAAGAAAAAGTGAATTTTTGCTTCCATTCTAGTGTCAATATTTCTGTAAAATTATGCAAATTGTTCTAATATATTTATCGTAATGATTTTGTATTTATAGCTGACATGTTTTGTAAGACAATTTCTCTCTTTAACATCAGTTCCTTTGTTTGTAATATGGTACCAACATCTACTTTTTAAATTAGTTAGTGACTATTTATTGAGTTTCTACTATGCTGAAAAATATACTGCTATTGGTTAGAGAACAACATATAGGATACTTCATGCTCAAAGAGACTGCACTCTATATGGGAAGATAGAACTTTAAACAAGCACTTGTAATGAGTATGAAACATGTTATATACCAAGGTAGGTGGTAGGTGTCATAGGTACAGACAAGCACGGCAAGGTACCTGGTATAGCTATGAAAAGGTAAAATAATGTGTATATCCTCTAGAAGTTTTTTCTTGGTTGAGTGCTGAATAAACAGTTAAAATAAACCATAAACCTGGTTGAGTATGAGTAAAATGAGACATTTTCAATGCAATTTAAAGGACTAATAATTTGAAATAATATATAATTTGTTTTTTTTTCCTCTGTGATTCCTTTTTCCCTGAAGCCTTTCCAACATTAAAATCAGACTTAAAAAAATAAAAATCTTCATGTATTAATATTTTTACAAAACATTATTAAGACCAGAGTTGAATTATTTTAAAGAAAAGCCTTAGTGTCTATTTTATTTTTGAGAAATATAGAAGGAAGAACAAAGCAACATATATTTATAAAGCACAAAGTAAAGCAACATTTTATTGTTTCAGACCAGGCTGAACAGACTATATTGATAAAATGTACTCTATAATACCATCTTTTCCTTGTGTCATTGTGTGAGAAAGAACCATTCGTTTTACAGTTTTCTTTTCATTCTGTGTGTTTCCTAGAATTGTGCAGAAGTCTTCACTGGAAGTCTAAAATCATAATGATTTGTTGCCATAAGTATGCGGGTGTGAAAGCCAACATGTCTGAGTAATTTATGAAACCTGTGTTCCAGTAAAGTAACATTTGTTCACATACTTGTGTGTATGTAAATCCTAAAATTATATGGACTGTAAAAAGGACTTTAACATATTGTGCTTTAGACACTTTGAATTAATCTAAATTGATGTATTCTTTAAAAAATAGACTTTGAGGTTTATTACCTAAGAAAGGGAGGAAGAGAGCTCACAAAGAATGAAAAATAATTTTTTTCTTTACTTTCAGTTTCGTTATATATTTTTTGATAAGTTCATAGCAGGCAGTGTCTTGAAAGTAATTCTGAATTGCAAGAGGCAGATACTTGAGAAAGAGAAAAAAATTCTTTAGAATGCTAAGGACTTTTCTCTGCATGTCAAGAGTAAATCCTGGTTGAGTCAGGGCATTGAGTTCTATCTTTTAAACCACAAAGAAGAAAAAGATGTGCAATAACAAAAAATAGATTTTCTGTTATACACTGAGGCAATCAAGATCCTTCTGAATTGGGATGGAGGCTGGGGAATTGGTAAGAATAGAAAGAACAATTTAGGTCGGTATAGAATTTTGTGCCTGTCCTCTGAACTCATCTTCAGAGAGGGGATCTTCTAGCAGGAGGAGCAACAGAAGTCCTAGATAGTTTGAAGACCTGAACTCTGGGAAGAGGCAATATTGTGGCCTGCCTAAATGCCAGCAGAATAGAGGAGCAATGTGGAACAGATAAGAGATGGAATGTTTCCCCAAGTCCTTTAGCTCCTGGGGGTCATAATGGAAATCAAAGAATTCCAGTGTACCAAAAGTAGGGTGCAGAAGAGAGTGGAGAATTAAGAACCACTGTGCTTCTGTGAGGGTTCCATTAAGTGGTCAGAAGATCCATACTAAGAGATGAGGTCGGGAATATATCATCTGGAAAGACAATTGGGTGCTGGCCTCACCCCAGTAACCATTTTGTCCCCGTAGAGAAAGCAGAAAATATGTAGAGAAGTCATCAGCAGAGCAGGCTGAGAGCAACCACCAAGACAAGGAAGAGAGTCTATCGGTAGAGAGTAGCAATAGAGGATCATATTGGGGCCAGATGCCCCTCTCCAAATGTGAGGAAGACATGTCTCTTAGATGACAAGAGAAGGAGGAAGGCCATGGCTGAGATTTTGGAAGTGTCCTTAAACTTGTGTTCTGAAACATGTTTGTTCTATTGATAAGATTATGTTTTCTGCCATTAGAAACTCATCAGTGCTCATTCATTTCAATTGAAGAGAAATTACAAACGTGATATTTTTACACATCTGAGGATGTGATGAGAAACTTTCCACCTGCAGTATAAATACCACGGACAAAACTCCAGGGAAGATTTCTTCACAGAACTGCAGCTTGTTCTGTGAGACTGCAGCAAATTTCTTTGAGAGTATAGTGACGGGGGACAGGTGGAAGCAGTGGCCAGATGTAGCTGGAGACATCAGTTGGGGTAAGACCTTTATCCCAGGTTAAAGAGTTTAGTAGTAGTTTAGTAAGGCACCATTGATGGATTTAGGCAGAAATATAATAAGATTTGCATTAAAAACATGATTAGTTTGAATGTAGGATGGTTAATATAAGGGAGCATTAAGACTAGAAAATCTGGTTATAAAGGGAGAGTGCTACGTAATCAGGGGAGATCGATAGAGACAAGTAAGAGGATTTCAGAGCATCAATCAAGAATCAAGAAAGTTTAGTGATTTATCACCACTTCTTGTGACATATTGTCAAAAGCAAATCCCTGGTTTTCTGGTTGAACAACCGCTTAATAGTGGCACCTTTCATGGAAACCCAGGAAGCTAAAGAGACTATAATATGACTGGATTTTGAAATGTTGCTTTTTGAGGTCCCCATGGTGTTTATAAAGGGAAACCTTTACAGGAACTAAAGTAAGTCTTCTGGAATAGAAACAGAGCTTTGTAGTTCTCAGCCTGTAAATGATCACTGAAACCTTGTCAGTGGTTGTGGTCACTGACTGAGGCTGTGTGGAGTGTGTTTTTTGGAGTTGGGCAGGAAAAATAAAAATGAGGCAAAGCACTGAGGAGTCTGAGGGTGGGAAAACATGTGAACCAAAACCAAAAAAAAAAACAAACCCCTAATCATTCTGGAAGCAAAGGGAAGAATAAGGAAGGCTCTACTAGAAAATTTCCCCTGGATTTAGTAATGATTCCATGTCTGACTATGAAATGGGAGAGGAGAACAGAGCACAAGCCAGAGAGGAATGTGAAGCTGAGGCAGGTAAGTGTAGCTGTCAGAAAGCACAAACTCTGGAGTCAGACGTTCTGGGTTCTGAATCTTACTTGCTGTGTGACCTTGAGCACATTTCTTTGCCTCTCCATAGTTCAGTTTCCTTTTATTTAAAAAGGATATTTCAGGCCTAGCATGGTGACTCATGCCTGTAATCCCAGCAGTTTGGGAGATACGAGCAGGAGGATTGCTTGAGCCTGGGAGTTCAAGATCAGCCTAGGCAACATAGCAAGACTTCATCTCTAAAACAAATTTAAAAATTAGCTGAGCACGGTGGCCTGCACTTGTAGTCCCAGTTACTCAGAAGGTTAAGGCAAAAGGATCACCTGAGCACAGAAGGTCAAGGTTGCAGTGAGCTATGATCATGCCCTGCACGCAAGCCTAGATAATAGAATAAGACCCTGTTCCTGCCCTTCAAAAATATATTTTAAATAAATATGTATGCTTATTATGCATCAATTCTTATGTATTAATTATACATATTTAGATAAATATGTATAATAATTATTTATTAATAAAGTGTTTTTTAAAAGGTATATGTGTAGTAACAGAGCCTATCATAGAGTTGTGTGAATTACATGAGTTGGCCCACAATTCACACTATGTATGTGTTAGGGTATTTGCCAGAGTTCTGACTCAGGCTTTACATCTTCTTTCTCGTAATCTTCTCTTTGAAATGCTGCATTTTGAGGTCCCCTTTGTCTATAATGTAAAAACTTTATGGGAGTTAAAGTGATCACATTCAGGCCATGCCCCCAGCATCACCATTCCTGCAAGAATCATGCCCAAACATCTGTCTTTGAGCAGAATACCTCCTTTCAAATTCAAACCCTTGTGTTCCCTAAATTTGTCGACCCCCCAAACTTTGCCTCTAAGCATGTTTCACACTTCAGTGAATGGCACCCCTAACACCTAGTTGTCCATACTTCTTGGGTTGTACTGTCTCACTCTATCTTCAACTAATCAATGATCAGCCTCAAAACTTTCGAATTTCTTTACTCATGCCCTTTGCCACTACTTAATTCAGGCCACATTTTAGGTCATGTCTCGTCTGACATTTTAAATAGTCTAACTAGGTTTCTTGTCTTCAACACTGCTCTTTTCTAATTATTCCCTAAATCACAGGGTGATATTCTGCAAATTTATTTTATTTTATTTTATTTTTTGAGTTGGAGTCTCACTCGGTCGCCCAGACTGGAGTGCAGTGGCTGCTTCCGGCCACCACAGCCTCAACCTGCTGGGCTCCGGTGATCCTTCTGCCTCAGCCTTCCGAGTAGCCAGAATTACAGTCATGCACTACCACGCCGGGCTGATTTTTTGATTTATTGTAGAGATGAGGTCTCACTGCCAGGCAGGTCCCGAACCTGCGGGCTCAGGCAATCCACTCACCTCAGCCTCCCAAAGGCGTGGGACTACAGGCTGAACCACTGAGCCTGGCTTATTCTGTAAATTTAATTTTGATTAGGTAACTTGTGACTTATATAGTCCTCATTGTAAATAACTCTGATTGCTTGCAGGACAAATTTTAGCTCTTTAGATTGATAAACAAACCCGCCTGATAAGATTCCAATGAATTCTTTATCTTACTCAAACTATAAACTTCAAGTATATCGAATATCTTTTATTTAAAGAAAATCATGGCTTTCTGTACATGCTATTTTAATTACCGGAGGCATTTCCCTTACCATTCTTTTCCCTCAATCACAAATAAATGTTGCAATCTCACATCCTTAGTCTCCTTTTATATCTTTTGTGCATCTTTTTTTCTTGTTTTCCCTCTTTTTAATACTTATTCTGAATTGCAGTTTTCAGCTAGTCTATATTCTTCATTAGATTATAAGATCTCAAAAGGCTGGGGCG
Organism: Carlito syrichta; assembly: GCF_000164805.1. NCBI lineage: Eukaryota > Metazoa > Chordata > Mammalia > Primates > Tarsiidae > Carlito > Carlito syrichta. The sequence continues at coordinate 252,139 of NW_007009537.1, read as the reverse complement.
GTATTTTTCTTATATATATATATTTTATCCTTTGGAATGGAGTATGGAATATATCTAAACTATCATCTATCTATCTATCCCTATCTATCTGTCTAATCTATAATCTATCTATCCATCCATCATAATATAATTATCCCTTGTCTTGGTTAATGGTACCACCTATCATCATGAAACCAAATCAGAAACTCTAGTCTTCTCTCTTCTCACCCTTCACATTGAGCTCGTCATGAAGTTTTAGACATTCTGTCTCCCAATGATTCTTCTTTAATCCCACTGTTGCAGTTCCAGTTCAGACCTTCATCATTATTTACTGGAAACATAGCACTGGTCATTTTACATTCCCTTTCTTTCTAGCTTTTCTCCTAATCTACAAAACAATTGGAACCCAATGTGTGGCCATACTATTTAAAACTTTCCTGCATCAATATTTCCCTTACCTACACCCTCTATATCTGGCATCAAGGAAGGAAAGTCCCTGTTAGTTCTTCATGGCTTGCTTCATGTCTCACCCTCCCTGCTCCCCAGCCCCCAAGGCTCTCTGCTCTAGAACCTCTATCATCTATATCTATCTATCTATCTATCTATCTATCTATCTATCTATCTATCTATCTATCTATCTCATACTCCATTCATCCACCTATCTAGCTATCCATCCATCCTATTTGTCTACCTACCTATTATATCTATCTATCTATCTATCTATCTATCTATCTATCTATCTAATCTGTCTATCATCTATCTAGTTCTACCTTCCTATTTACTGATTTATATTTTAGATTCAGAGAGTACATGTTTGTTACATGAACATATTGCATACTGGGGGGGATTGGGTTTTAATGGCCATTCCCCAGATAGTGAACACTGTACTGAATAAGTAACTTCTGAAAAATAATGCTCTTTACCACCTCCCTCCTTTTAGTGTCCCCAGTATCTATTGTTTCCATCTTTGTAGCCATTTAGCTCCCATATATGAGAGAACATGTGGTGCTTGATTTTCTGTTTGATGATTTTCTTTGGATGATGTTCTTCAGCTCCTTTCATGTTGCTACAAATGAAATGATTTTTATGGCTGCATAATATTCCATGGCATATATATACCACATTTTCTTTATCCAGTCAACTGCTGATGGGCATTTAGGTTTTTTCCATGACTTTGCTATTGTGAATAGTGCATAATACTTTCTACAAAGGATCACATAATAAATATTTTCAGTTTTGTGGTCACAAAATCTTTGTCACAAACATTCAACTGTGCCACTGTACACAAAAACTGACTTAGACAATACAGAAAAGAATGGGCATGGCTGTGTTCCCATTAAACTTTATTTATGAACATTAAAATTTGAATTTCACACAATTTTCATGTGCTTTGAGATATTATTCTTCTTTTCATTTTTCTTTCAACCATTTATAATGTAAAAAGCTTTCTTCATTCTTAGCTCACAAGCTGTATAAAAGTTGGTGGCAAGCCAGATTTGACTTGTGGGCTGGAGTCTGCTGACTCTTGCATTAAGCCATTCTGAGATCTCTGAACATGACATGAAGTTTCAGGTACATGTTTTCTTTGTCTGACACAATCCTGTTTGGACTGGAGAACTTCTACCTAAGCGGAGCTTAAAGAGACGTTAAGCATCAACATCATCTCCTGAGGTGTTCTCTACTCCTTTTCCCCAATCTGAAGAGATGCTTATCATATCTTCCTTTATGTTTTTGAAATTTCTGGTAGATATTTCTGCTATAATAATTTTCATGCCATACTGAAGTTGTTTAATTGTGTGTCTCCATCACTCATTCAGGGTATAGATTATGTCCAAATTTCGAGCTACTTGATTCATAAAACTACTGAACATTTTTGTTTTGTAGAGTCATCAAGGAAAAGGACAGCTGGGAAGGCTAAGTCCTACTTTGTGTATAGTCATCTCATGAGCAGAAAAATTTCAAGATGTAAAGTGGGTGGTGGCAACTTTATGGGTTTCTGAGTTGTGAACTAAAACTGTGAATGTTACCCACTGGAGTTGGGCAATATTGTGTGCCTGAACCAACTGTAAAGAGAAATTAAAGTAACTGAGTATCTGGGACCTATTAACAGGAAGAGCAAAGGAACATAAGGATTTGATGTGGGCATAGGAAATGCCCTTGCATTTAATACTGAGACTGTCCCCAGAGTTACATCTGCTTAGTCTATACAAGACAAAAAGAGCCACTATTCACCACTGCAATGTCAAAAGTCTTGAGTGGGTGGACTATGATGGAGTTGAACAAAGTAAGAGAAGATGGATTATCATTTTCCCATTGGGCTGATGCTTTCTTTTTTGTAGAGTAGATCTTATAATACTAGTTTATGAATCAACTTATTATTATAATAATGAAAAAAACCCCAAACAACTAATTCACTGAGAATCTGGCATTGAGTTGAAAAATTTTTAACCAGATCTGAAGTTATTTTTGCTAATAACCAAAATAAAAAATCAGAATTTGAAATAACTGAGTAGAAGGACAAAATAGTATAGAATTGCTTAGTAGGACTTAAATTAATGCTTGATTCTGTTAATTATTATTACTAGCTCTAAATTAAACTTATCTAATAGTATAGTTATGCTATTGGGAAAGATGATAGAATAGATTGATTTTATTATAAATGTAAAAAATAAATGCAAAAACTGTAATGGAACTAATATTCAAATAACACCTTCTAGTTTATATCTCACTAAATAATCACTTGTTCTCATTGACTAATTCAATTATAAATATATTTCAAAATATTTAGCCTAAAATATTTTTGCTCTAGTAAAATTATGAAACTGGGTAGAATTAGGCATGTTCTCAAGTTTATTATATGTTATTTGTGTATACAAAAATTGTGTATTGGATGGGAATAAAAAATAATCCAAATGAGAGATAAGATTGGTGATTGGTTGATTGTTATTGAAAGTAAAATTGACTTTAATGTGCATTCAAATATACATTCTCCTTAAACTACAGGAAAACATCTCTTTGAAAGTTAAAATAAAAACAAAAGTTTTATTCAATTCCACAAATTAAACAATTTGTGATCTCATAACTTATCTTTTCTTACATTTCATATTTCAACAAAAACAAGTTGTGAGTAATCTATCATCTTCTCTTTTCTAAACCTAATATTAGAATCCTTTAGAAGGATTTCTTTTAAGGATGTTATTCTAAAATAATTACAATAACTGAAGGACTGTAAATATAAAGAGTAAAAGTGCTGGAACCCTAAGCATAACCCTAAGCATAACGTCCTCCAAACCTTATAGACTTTGAGAAACCTCAAAGCAAAACTTTACATATAGTGTAGAGAGAAATTGTCTTACACAAACCAAGTTCACAAGTTTCTTCTCAATAAAGAAGTATATAAACAGAAAAAGCAGAGAAACAGTAATAAAATTACTACTGTCCCATAATTTTGGACCATAGGTATGAGAAGCAAGGGTAAACCATGGAAAAGATTAGGACTACCTCATTTCAAACACAGTCTGACAATATAAATCAAGAGCATTTTAGATATATGTCTTCTATAGATATCTATCCATCTATCTACCCCTTCCCCCCAGGTATCTAGAAATGCTACCAGAGGTAAATTTGCCCACATTTAATATAAATGTCATAGAAAGTAGGTATTCTTTTTATGTGAATGCTTACTACTGATGGATTTAGAAACTGAAACAAAAAAGAAATCAATCATATCTACCATTCAAAATGGGATAAAAATTTTAACATGTGAAGACTAGAGATTGGAGGTTGGTCATTATTGAAATGAGATTAAAATATGCAGAAAAATTTAAGCTAAACAAACAACAACAAAAACACTTCATGATCAATTTTGAAAACTTAAATAGGTAACAAAAAAGTAAATACAACTGCTTTGATCTAGAGTTAAATTTTCATAGTGCTAACTTAGAGAAGTAATTTATTATATAATAAGTTAAAGGCTTTTTTTTTTTTTAATGAAATTGACAGAAGAGACAATGGTCCAGAGACTTTCTGTGTAACTTTTTAGTGGGGCTGTTTCTCAGCATATAATTTGGATTATAATATATGTAATTATGTATGGAATGTTGCAGCTTGTCAGGCAGATTGTCACACAAAAGTTTGTAAAAACATGTATGCACATTTTTTGAAGAGTTTGTTGGACACCAGGTGTTATTCTGAAACTCAGGAAAGGTAGTGGCTATAGTCCTCTTAGATTATGAATGTTAATAACAGCTACAGATACATAGGATCTCAATTCTGCTGGCAGCTTTACAACAAAGGGGCCACAGAATACATAATTATTCTGGCCCAAATCCATAGATTATCTCTGCCTTATGTAAAAAAAACAAGGTCTTTGCAGTTTTTCTAAGATGTTCATGCCCATCAAAGCATAGCAAATCTATACTTTTGACTTAATAGTGCCTGAAAATCTGGATTTTGTCAGAATTCAGTAGTACTATATGGTTGGCATTGTGCCTTCACTAGAAACAGTTTTGTCAAAGAAGTCCAGAAACATAATATGAAATCTGTTATGGATTGACTGAATGTTTGTGTTGCCAAATACATATGTTGAAATCCTAACCCCCAATGTGGTAGTATTAGAAAGTAGAACATCTGAGATGTAATGAGGTCATAAGGGTGGAATTAATGGATGGAATTAATGCTTTTATGAAAGGGTCCTAGAGAGCTCTCCTGGGATGTTTCCATCATGTGAGGATATAATTTGTAGACATCAGTCTGAAATCCAAAAGAGGTCCCTCGACGTAAATGACAATGCTGGCACTCTGATCTCATACTTTCAGCCTTCACAACTGTGAGAAATAAATATCTATTGTCTATAAGCTGCCCAGTCTATGGTATTTTGTTATAGAATCCCAAACTGACTAAAACAAAAACCTTAATAGCTACCAATGATGTTAGTTTATTATTGTCACAATCCTGTAGTAGTCTCCACACCCACTGTATTTATTAGGGATGTAACCATCCCTATAGAAAGCACAATTTATTATTTTATTGGCAACAGATAAACAAGATCAGCATTGAAACATATATCTCTGTAAAACTTACTGTTATGAGAAAACAACAGAGTTTTTCTTTCTGATATAAAAATTTAAAACAAAATATGAATAAACATGTAGGGAATGAAGTATTGGGTTTGCTGGCAATTTAAAAAAAAGTTTTCTCAGAATCTGCATTCTCAATGATAATTATGAATTTTTCAAATAATAATATCATGGATGCCTATTCCACTCTTGAGAGAAAAAACAAACCACCATAATAAATAGGAATCTATTGTTTCCTTTTTGGTAATTAATACTTTAGATATAAGGTGTGTTTTCATTATTTTATATGAGTACTATTATTCCACATACAGTCTTTCATAAACCAAAATGAACTTTAAAAAAATGGTGGAGATAGTTTTTGAAACTATGACCAACTTTGAGGGAAGGAGAAAGTAACAATTTGTAAGTTATTTCTGCCTTCAGATAGATTGATCTTTATTAGTGCAGAGACAAAAGTATTCAAAGAAATTTAGAAGAAAATAATAATGTATAGCTACATGAAGTCATTATTTTGAGGGGCATAGATGAACAAACTAGATAAAGGAAGAGGAAATCTTGTCCTTTGGTTAGTTTTTCTCTTGGGCAGATTCATTTCTAGTTAAGGAAATATATCTGTCACATTTAGATATTTTTGCTTGAGTTTCATGCGACTAATTTCCATAAACATAAAAATTTCTCTCATATAACTGGAGAAACAGAGATATATACACAATAAATGTCATTCCCTTAATTTTTCAGTGTTATTTATTTTGTAATGGGTGTTTCGAAATATGTAAAACAGAAAAATACTGTATAAATCAAGTCATGTCTACAGTTTGCACAGAGACCTTACATACATATTTCTTTTAGGATATAAAAAGATAATTTGGAAAATCAAGATAAAGTCTTTGCTGAACAAATTATAGAAACAATCACCTTTTAATAATAATATTTCATATTTATAGGTGTTTTACAATTTATAAAGCACTTTCATATATATTATATCATCATGGTTTTAAGCATTATCTTCCCTAAAATCACATCTGTGTACTAAAAGTTATCCAGGTATCACAAATGGAAGGGATAGAAAAGAGAAAGCCAATGAAAGATACTGAAATAAATGAGTCAGAAGGTAGATGATGCCTTAGAAGTCAAAGAACTTCATGGATGATTTTAAGGAACGAGTGGTCAATGTCATCCATCCATATCAGTTACAGGAGATAAATTAAGTAAGAGTCGGACTGAAACTTGTTTGTTATATTTGGCAATTGGAGGGAAATTGGGAAACCGTTTAGAGAGTTAGAGACAAGTTGTGGGCAGAGGAGGATTTACTGTTAACCTAACAGAGGTTAAGCATCAGGACCACTCAAATACATACTCCCCTTCATATTCCTAATTTTGTGATTCATTTTCTTTAAGTAGGCCTCAAAACTGTAAGCTTTAGGTCCCACAAAGCCCAAGTCACTCCTGATTTTGGTGATGGAAGCCTGATAGTAGTTGAGAGGTGAATGGGAGAGGAAATGACAGAAGGGTGATTGTGGGCTATTTTTGAATGTTCCTACCAGAAATAAATGATAAATGTTTGAGGTGATGGACATCTTAATTACCCTGATTTGATAATTTCACATTGTAGGCATGTATCAAAACATCACACATACCCCATAAATAGGTACAACTATTATGTATCAAGTAAAAAAAAAAGTTGGCCAGTGGTCAAGAAGTTTGCGTGTGTGTGTGTATACAGAGCGCTCTTCAGGGGTGTCTCACATGGGTCCAATGCTAAGAAGGACTCCACACTTGGAGATTAATGCCCTTCGATTGCTGTTTTGACATTCTTAACAACCGTATATTAAATTTAAGTTTTGTAAGTGAGATCTGATCAGATAATGAAACAGGCACTGGGTTTGCCCCGGCCCCGGCCCCTGTCACCTCCTACCTCCAGGGAGAGGTTTTCCATTACCCTTACCCTTTCTCCAACCCTCTGGAACTCCAGGTCCACCTGTGCCCCACTTCTGTGTTTCCAGCTCACAACCGCTGGTGTCCTTGCACCTGGAAGGAACCTAGACGTAGGCATGAGAAGGGTCAGGATTGATGTGGACATCTTGTGTGTCTTGGGGCTGGGTATGGTAACAGCTGGAAGTATCACAGAGTGTTCGGTGAAAAGTCAGCCAGAGGCCAACAAGGATAAGCCTCTAACCCATCTCTGACCCACCACCGTACAGGTACTTACTGCTTGTTGGAATGGAGGATTAAAGATCCGTGGGTTTCACTCATCTGCTGTGGCTTAGGGTGACAGGTCTGTGGAAAAGGAGATGCCAGGCTAGATTTCCCAGGCCCCACCCCCTGTAGTGAATTGGTTGGCGCTGGGGCGAAGGGGATCCTGACAGTCATGTGGCAGGAGCTAGTGCAAATGTTCCATATGTTGCAGCAACTCTCCAGGTGCCTGAAAGAATCTTTACTCACAGAATCTCAGGCTCTGTTACTGGAGGGGCTCACTCTTCCTCCCAACCTTCCTAATTCTGGCTTGAATTTGTCTATTCTGAACAGCTTAAGGCAGGGGTCCTCAAACTACAGCCCGCGGGCCACATGCGGCCCGCTGAGGACATTTATCCGGCCCACCGGATGTTTTTGCCGCCGCTGCCTGTCCTGCCTAGCAGCCGACCTGTCCGGGCCACAGTGCACATGTGTGGAATGTGCATCGCACTCTCTGACTCCCCTCCTTCTCTCTGTCTCTAGACTCCTCCTCTCAGTCTTACAACTAGCAGTGACAAATATGGAACCAGACATTGACCATCTCATTAACCAAAAACAGGCCCATAGTTCCCATTGAAATACTGGTAAGTTTGTAGATTTAACTTTTTCTTGTTCTTCATTTTAAATATTGTATTTGTTCCCGTTTTGTTTTTTCACTTCAAAATAAGATATGTGCAGTGTGCATAGGAATTTGTTCATAGTTTTTTTCTTTTTAAACTATAGTCCGCCCCTCCAATGGTCTGAGGGACAGTGAACTGGCCCCCTGTTTTAAAAGTTTGAGGACCCCTGGCTTAAGGCATCCTCTGGGAATGAGCTATACAATATGACTTTTGTAATTTTGATGATGTCTCATACAAGTTAAATGCCCTGATGTTTGCATTTAAATCCAGCATGGCATAATATAAAAATGAATGGCAAAATTTGCACTAGAAATTTAACATTTTAACTTTACTACACAATATTTCAAATGGCATTACCTAGCAAATTAAAACAAACAACAAACACAGCATGCCAAATGGAGAGAGAGACTCTGGAAGACAAGAAAAATGTTTTACGTGTATCTTTAAGGGCACTTTCCCTATTTTTTTTTAACAAAAGATTCACATTTTAATTTTTCTCAGGGTTTTGCAAATATTGTAGCTGGCCCTGTGTATGCAAGTTTATGGGAAAGATTGAAACATTTTAAATGGTTTCAGAGGACAATAGAAAGACAAAAGCTAGACACAGAAGAGAGCTGAGAAAAGCCATCAGCTTGATGTGCCGAATTTGATTTTGATAAATTAGCTATTTTCACCTCTGATAGAAGGACAGAGTTTTGCTGAATTCCTGCTTAAATTACTCAAGTGTGTCTGATTGGTAGCGTCTAGTTCATATGACTATGTCCTAGCTGCAAAGGAAGGTGAGAAAGCATGCATTTTGCATTTTGTTTCTCTAGTGCTAGGTATCTCTGTTTTCTACAAAAAGTCATACAAATGGAAATTGTCCAAACTTAGGAAGTAGTTTAGAGGCTATAGTAGAAACTGTTGGTGCCTCACTCTTATTGAACCTTATCACTTCTTTGTGTTCTGGCTGACTTTGATTTCCAATTGCTAATGTCTTTGCTTAAAGGCTATTTCCAAAGCCAGTGAACGGGACTTTGCTCATTCACAGGCCAGATGTGCTGGGGGATCTAAGCATCCCAGGAAAAGCTCTCAGCTAATGACTGATGGGGGCTCCCTTTATTCCCTATATGCTTGGTTGGAGTAACTATGAGATGTGTGTTTTACACTCTTTCCCAGAATTCACAAATGAGAGTAAGTTTTAACCTCTCACTAGAGTAGCTGTCTTGGTAGCATACTTTTCATCGGCTGCCTTCCATTCCCTGATCCAATTCCCTTCCCCTAGCAATGTTTCTTTTACTTTTCAAATAATCACCTTGTACTTAAATCTTTTTATCAGTGTCAGTTTCTGGGAGAACTCAAACAGACAGATGCTGAGCAACCAAAAAGAATAACAAATGTCTACCCCTACTCATGATAAAAGTATCTATTTCCCTGTTTCAAAACAGTTCTCTGTGTGTTATTTTTTTTTTTAATAAGACTTATCTCTTCAAGATATAATATTTGCCTAACTTGTCTCTTGGTTAGCCCACAAGATTCAGTACCACATAATTTTGACTCTGTATCCTCAGTGTTTGTTGGGGAAGTTGCATGTAATGGGTGCCCATAAACATCCACCAATGCATGAACAAACTCTGAAGAATGGCTACATATTTATTCAAACATCATAACTTGTGAAAGGATTTATGGAAAAATATTCATCATATTACTGTTATCTGAAATCCTGATTGGAGAGATTGTGATTATCTCTTTTTCTTTTCTTTTTTTAATTTGTCGAATTTTATTTTTGGCTGATTGCTGCATAGATATAGGGATGTGATCAGCATTAATTTGTTTGTGTGAGGCTATGCAAAGAACAATGGCCCACTGTGTTTTTCATTTCTTAAAAGATCTCTTTGAAATTATAGGAGATGTTTCCAATACCTGTCCTCAATATGGCAAAAAATATTAAAAGCAGACTTACATACGCTTGGTGGCAAATCTCTCTCTTACCTGATACCTGAAAATTTTTGAAAGATCTAGGGAAATATCTTATCAGGGACTCAGCTCAAACATATTGTTTTATTCCATGAGTTTGGTCCTAGCATTTTCTACAGAGATGTCCCTTTAACATTTTTCTTTCTGAGATTTATGTGGAATTTAAAGCCAGTGAAATATGCCAGCTCAGGGCTTCTCCAATCAGAGGATCTCTGTTTCCTAGAGAATAAGTTTGGCTCACAAGATCTAACACCACCCACATTCCAGAACTGTACCAGAACGTAGGCTCCAAGCAAATGTCTATGCACAAGCTTTACCTTCCCAGAATAAAAACATTCATGAGAGTATATCAATATGAAGATCACATCTTTTGATGTCTTTATTCTTTACCAATTATTTTCATAATTATTTTTTTCTCTCTGCTTTTCTTTTTTTTAAAACAATTAACAGGCAACTGTGCAGATGGCAGGCTATGTTCAAGGCACTGAGCAAGTGTCTGTTAATACTGAAGGATGCAACAATGAGCTCTTCAGGCACTCACATACAGAAGAATTTGCTAAAGCAAGGAAAAAAAATACTTTTCCATGTTCCTAGTTAGAGATCATTGCTAGTTCGAATAATGAAAATAAAAAATGTGAATGGCTGGATGGGGCAATAGGAGTAGCTAAAGGATAATCAACAGTCCCAAAACCACATAAAGAAAAGGCTAAAACTTCAACTGGATAGCAATTAATAATTTAAAAAGTGTTGTGTAAGCTTTTAAAAATTTCCTACTCTGAGTAAATATTTAGACTTAGCATTTTGTTAGCATATTTTTAAAAGTTGGTGATTATATTTTAATAAGACTTTAAAAAAAATTCTAGTATCATGAAGTTTCAAAAAAGTTTTAAGACTACGTTAGTTTCCGGCTACAACTGTCACAAATTATCAAAAATGTAGTGGCTTAAAACAGCATAAACTTAGTATCTTATATCTCTGGAGGTCAGAAGTCTAAAATGTGTTTCACTGAACTAAAATTAAGGTGTCGGCAAGATTGTGTTCCTTTGGGAGGCTGTAGAGGAGAATCCATTTATTTTGCTAGTTTCTAGAAGCTGCCGATATCTGTTTAATTCCTGGTCCCCTTCTTCCATCTTCAAAGTCAGTGCAAATGGATGGAGTTTTTGCATCAATCAATTCATCAGTCTGACTCTGACTGTCCTGCTTGCTTCCCTCTTTCACTTGTGAGGGGTCTTGTGACTATACTGAGTCTACCTGGGTAATTCAAGATATTCTTCCCAGCTCAAGGTCACCTAACTGGCAACCTTAATGCTATCTACAACCTTAGTTCTTCCTTGACATGTAACATAACATATTTACAAATTCCAGGGATTAGAAGGTAGACATCTTTGGGGACCATTGTTATGCCTATCATAAGATGATTATAAAAATAGACTAAAATAGCAGAATGACACAAACTAAAATGAAGTGAGAAGGATATGACAAATAAATAAGTTGATAAGTCCATAAAATGAATCCAGAAATTAAGCCAAATAAAAAAAATGCACACTACTGAGGATGAGTATACTACTTCAAGTTCTGAACCAGTGACTCCCAAACTCAACGTCTAAATCATGCTTTCAAATGCTATACTTGTAGTGGCATTTTTGAGAGGATTAAAAAAATCAAAACAAAAAGAGTTTTTCTGGGGGGAGGGCCAAGATGACTGAAGACATCTCACAATTGCAGCTTTCAGCAAAGAAACCTATATGGAGGAGCAGACCTAGGACTTTTAGAGTTGACCTGAAAACCCAAACTGAGGTACATCAGATGGCCACATGGGGACAAGGAGGACAAACAGTTCCAAGCCCCCAGACACCCCTAGAAGTGACTGACATGAGAACAGTAGAACACCTTTGAAGAAGAAATGGGTGAGGGAAAACAACAGTTTTTCTTCTCCATACACCTCAGTAAGCATCTGTTGTCTTACCCAAGAAGGAGACAGCACAGCCCTCTCCCCAGCATCCCTCCCTTACTGACTGGGTGCAGAGGGCTGCCCTAAATAGAGACAGAAGCACTGGTAGGAACCCAGATCCCAAAAGCCCCACCTTACATCTGCTGACATTCCCACAGAGAGGCCCAGTGGGAATCATCTTATGTGGGTGGTCTGTGCCGTGTGGGAACACCCCCATGCTCAGCACCCAGTAGGGTTACACAAACTTTTGGGGATGTTTCACCAGGACTGACAGCTGTTGGGGCCCAGGTCATGGCTGCAGATGAGCTTGCCCTCAGGGGGCTACCACTGTTGCCATGAATCCTTCCATGGAGCACGCCAGGATATAAGAGGCAGGGTGCCTCTGCATAGTGCAGGGGTGGGAGTAAACCCACCCACCTGCGGACAGAGGGAGAAATAACAACTCCCTACTTCTTCCCTTCTACCCCTGGGTGAAAGGGGAGCTCCACCCGGATGGGAGGAGCTCACCCCACACCTCCAAAAGTCCCTGAGCCTGAGTAGAGCTTTAGGTTCCCCCCGGCCATCTGCCAATACTGCTGGGAAGACAAGTGAACACCTGTCACTTGTGCCAGCGTCTCTGAAATAGAGGAAAAGTCTTGCCCAATTCCCAGTAAAGTGTACTAGTGAAGAAGTTCCTGACAATTTGTCCCCAGTTTAGTTCACCACCTTTCCTGTCACCACTGCTCTCTCCCTCCCCAACAGGCAGACCAGACGAAGGACATCATGTCAACACACACACACACACACACACACACACACACACACACACACACACCCCTGAACACCAGCAACCTAATATAATTAAAAAATAATAAATCAAAAGAATAATAGAATAGTCTTGACAGATGAGGAAGAACCAGCAAAAAAACACTGGCAATCCCCAAAGCCTTAATGAGTCAACACCCACTAAAGGGCTTCCCAGATCCCAAGCAATGGAACCCATCCAGAATGACTTGCCTCTGATGACAGATGTAGAATTCAGACTATGGACAGCAAAGACACTCAAAGAGATCCATGAGAAGGTAAAGACACAGATCACTCAGGTCATGAAAACAGTGTAGGAAGTGAAAGCTGAGCTGGTCATTATAGGAAAAGACAAGACTGAACTTCTGGAAATTAAGTTTTCTCCTGGAATTTCAAAGCAGAATAGTAAGCCTCAACTTCAGGATCAACCAGGCAGAGGAACAAAATCTCAGAGCTTGAGGAATGAGCCACCTAACTAACCCAGTCCAACAAAAACAAGGAGAAAAGGACCTGAGAAGAATGAGCTAAGTTTATAAGAGTTTGGAATTGTGTAAAAAGACTACATCTGTAGTTGATTTGCATCCCTGAGAAATAAGGGGAAACTGAGAAAACCTTGGAATAAGCTTCCCAAGATGTCATCCAAGAAAATTTCCCCTATCTCACTAGAGAAGTGGTCATGCAGATACAAGGGATTCAGAGAACTCCTGTGGGGTATTACATGAGGAGACAATCTCCAAGGCATATAATCTTTCTTACCAAGGTGAGCATGAAAGAAAAAATCCTTAAGGCAGCTAGAGAGAAGGGACAGATCACCTACCAGGGAAGAACCCTCAGAATTACAGCAGATTTTCAACAGAAACCCTACAAGCTGCAAGGAACTGGGGTCTCACCTTTAACATTCTTACAAGGAATTCTAAAAAAGAATTTCCTATCCTGCCAAGCTAAGCTTTATTAATGAGGCTTGATATGTGCATTCTAGTGTTATGAACTTCCCTCTTGGTACTGTTTTCATGGTATCAAGACATTATGGTATGTTGTTTCTTTTTGTTTGTTTCTAGGAATTTTTCTATGTCTGTCTTCATCTTTGTGTTAACACATAAGTCATTCAGAAGCATGCTGCTTAATTTTCATATATTTGTGTGTTTTGGGGGGCTCTTGTTTGTTATATTTAGTATTATCCTGATGTGGTCTAAGAAGATGTTTGGTATGACTTCAGCCTTTTGAAATTTGTTTATACTTGATTTATGTCCAACTATGTGGTCAATCTCGGAACATGTTTCATGTGCTTATGAGAAGAATGTATCTTCTATGGTTGTTGAGTGAAGTGTTCTGTAGATGTCTATAAGATCCAAATGGTGAGTATCAAGTTAAGCTTCCAGATTTCCTTGTTAGTCTTCTGCCTCAGTGAGTTTTTTAATGCTGCTAATAGGGTATTAAAATCTCCAACTGTAATTGGTTGGCTGCCTATATTCTCTCTTAATTCAATTAGCAATTGTTTTATAAATCTATGTGCTCTTATGTTGAGCACATATACATTCAAGATGGATATTTCTTCCTGGTGAATTGAGCCTTTTACCATTATGTGCTGTCTTGAGTGTCTTTTTAAACTTCTATTGGTTTAAAGTTTTGTCTGATGTAAGAATAGCTACTCCCCCTCCTTCATTTTCCATTTGCCTGGAAGATCTTTCTTCAGCCCTTTACCTTGAGCCTTTCAGTGTCATTTGCAGTAAAATAGGTTTCCTGGAGGCAGCAGGAAGATGGATCATGCTTCTTTATCCAACTTGCTACTCTATGCCTTTTGAGTAGTGCATTCAGTCCATTCACATTTATATTTTATTTTTGATATGTGGGGATTCATTCCTGTCATATTGCTATAAAAGTCTGCTATACTTTTTAGGTTTTGTGAAGTTGCTTTGCTTTTTAGGTTTGTGATTGATTTGTATGGTCTGTAAACTCTGTGCTTGCCTATGCTTTTGTGATGATGGAAATGTTCTTTTGTTTCTATGCTTAGAACTTTTTAAAACATCCTGAAGGGCTGATCTAAAAGTGGCATGCCATTTTAGAGATTGGTTGTCTGAAAGGGTTAACACAAAAATCAAGACAGACACAAAAAGATTACTAAAAACAAACAAAAACAAAGAAACAACATACCATAACTTCTGGGATACCATGAAGTTAGTGCTGAAAAGGAAGTTCATAACACTGCATACATGTATCAAGAAAATAAAGAGATCTCAAGTAAACAGTTTAATGTTGTATCTTTTACAGCTAAAAGGCAAGAGCAACCCAATCCCAGAATAAGTAAAACAATGGAAATCATCAAAATAAACTCAGAGCTAAATGAAATAGATACAATGTTAAGAAACAGTGTTAAAGAGAGTGATAACCTACGACACTGCCGTCAAGTCAAATAAGAAGACTAAGACTGGAGTTTTAGATACTGCAAGGAGGACGTCATTGGCAACTTATGAAAAAATTTTGGGGAAAATGAGGTAGGGGGTGTGAACGCCCAGCTGAAATGGGTTTAATCTGGGATGGGTGGTAAAAAACATAGATAGTCCTTTTAAGATGCTTGAGAGAGAGAGAGAGAGAGAGAGAGAGAGAGAGAGAGAGAGAGAGAGAGAGAACTGTGTTTCTGTGGCTGGTGGGAAGAAGGGGTCAAGACAGATTTTTTGGTATTATTTTGTATTATGTTTAAAAATGGAAATTTTTTTTTTTTTAGTTTTTTAAAAAAATTTATTTTAAAGACGTGGGTACTATTCAGGGTTAGGTATACAAATATTCACTATGCAGGTACCCTTGTTGATGAGGTGTGCCCCTCCCTCCCCTGGCAGTTTCCCTCAACTGCCAATCCCACCCCACAACCCCTGGCAGTTTCCCTTAACTGCCAATCTCACCCCCTCTCCCCTGGAAGTTTCCCACTACTGCCAATCCCTTTCTTATAGTATTATGAAAATTGTTCAAGGTCTGCTTATGAGTGAGAACATATGGTACTCTGTTCTTTGTTTTTGTGATAGACCACTGAGTATGATAGACTCCAAATCCATCCAAGTTGCTGTGAAGTCCATATGTCTGTCCTTCTTTATGGCTGCATAATATTCCATTGTGTATATGTACCACATTTGTTTAATCCAGTCCAGCTTCAATGGGCAACATTGTTGGTTCCATGTTTTTGCTATTGTGAATAGAGCTGCAACAAACATATGTGTGCAGGTGTCTTTTTTGTAGAATGATTTGAGTTCCTCCGGGTATATTACCAATAGGGGGATTGCTGGGTCATATGGAAGGTCAATTTCTAGTTCTTTTAGAAATCACCACACTGTCTTCCTAGTTGCATTCCCACCAGCAGTGTAGAAGCATTCCTTTTTCTCCACATCCTCACCAGCATCTATTGTTGTTTGTTTTATCAATGGTGGTCATTCTTACTGGGGTTAGGTGGTATTTCAATGTGGTTTTGATTTGCATTTCTCTGATGATTAGTGAGGTTGAACATTTTTTCATGTGTCTGTTGGTTGTCCGTGTATCTTCTTTTGAGAAGTGTCTATTCATGTCTTTTGCTCACTTTTTAATGGGAAAGAGCCATACTTTGGGGTGTGGATTCCTGAGCACCAACAACATGGGATGAAGATATGAAATGATGACTGTCCTTACCAGCGCTGTGGTCCCTGTAGGAAGCTGAGAAGGGCTAGAGTCATGAGCGCACAGATGTAGATGCACATCTGATAATCATCAGCTCAGAGGCAAAGGCTTAAGTGAGATGAAACTAGTTCATCTAAGACAAGAGTAGGTTCTGGAGCTGCTCCTTATGGGCAAGTACCACATTTTATCCATCTCTGTACACCTGGGGTTGCAGGGTGAGCCGGGTCGCGTGCGAGGCCGTGTGCGGCGCTCCGGGAGTGGGGACGAGGCCGGTGGGCTTGGGGCTGGGTAACCCTGGCTGGGAGCATGGTGCCAGCACCCTCTATGGGCCGGCCACTCTGATCCGAAAAAATTTTTTTTTAAAGGAAAAAAAATGGAATAATTAACTGCATACTTGTAGATTAGAAAGAATGATTCCGTCAAATAGGAAAACAATAGAAGCTGCAAGAGAGAAGGGAGAATTTCCAGAGGACTGAGCTTGAAGAATCAAGAGAGAATGGGATCCAGTAGAAGAGCGAGGATGGCTTGTCCTTGGCAGCAGGAGACAAGACTTGCTATAGAAGTACAAATGTAGGTAGGTGGTGAATGTGGTAGTGCGGCCTTGGAGATGTTTTCTTCTCAGTAAAATTAGAACAAGAATATCAGTCAAAAGTGAGGAAAAGGGCAGCAGTGTTTGATGTTCAAATGAAAAGGAAAAATAGTCTTTTAGAAAAGTATGAGTGAATAGAAGAGGGAACTATGGGCTTTGTTTGTGCAAAGTTCATCTTACACATTTTTAAAAAATGATTTGACCATTACACAATGTATACATATATCAAGACCTCATATCATATCCCATAAATATATACAATTATGTGTCAATAAAAAACAAACAAAAGCACCATAATTTAATGACTAGGCAATATTAAGAAGTCACTTAGTCAGAGATCATGGATTCAAGGTATCACCAGTCACCATGATTGTGTTTTTCTTTGCCATTGGTCAATTCTGCAAGTGAAGGTACAGTGGAGGCAAAAATTTGGATACTAGAATTTGACCTAGATTAGGGAGTAGAATCCAGTGAAAGGCAAGATGTTTGAGACCATGTGAATGGGGCAGTGAATAGTAGTAGGATAAATGTCATTTTTCATCTTGTTTTTATGTAAATAATGTTTTGCTAAATGTAATAGAATCTCAGAAATAGTAAAATATTTTCAAGTCATTTTTGCAACTGAATTAATTAGTCCAATCATTTGAGATACAAAACTACTTCTAATAAAAAAATTGAGATGAAAGAAATACACAGAAACTAGGCTTTCATTCACTGAGTCCACAAATGCTTATCAATTACTATATGACAGGCACTGTGATAGGTCTGAGAGTAATATGGGGAGCAAACAGGAAACACAGTTTCTTCTTTTATGGATTTTACTAGTGGAAGATATACAATGTTGCAAATAAATTATAACTGAAATGGAAAGGAAAAGAGCACCATTTTTATTAGAGCATTTAGCACAAAAATATAATTAAATAATGGGGACACAAGAGGACAAGGTTTCCTAAAGAAGTGATCGTTGTTCCAAAATTTACATTACAAGGAGTTAATAATGAGGGAAGAAGAGAAAGGAGGAGAGGATTTCGGGCAAGTGAGTTTTCTAGATGAATAGGAGATTTCCTTTCATGATTAAAGTATCGTTTTTACCCCAACATTCCACATTGGTAGCAATATAATAGCCTGTGCTATGCAAAGCAGTTAAGTTTTATTACCATCCCGGCACACTGGCTTTTTTATGAGGATGGTGGGATTTTTTTCTTTTTGCTTTGTTTTTGGTTTTGTTTTTAAGTTCTTAAAAGCAGTATTGTTTTGTGGGTGATAGCACAAGCAAAGCCAAACTAGCTGAATTCAAATTGCAAATTGCTATATATTCGCTGTGGGATCTTGGGAAAGTTAATTAGCCTCTCTATGCCTTAATTTATCCATTTGTAAAATAAGTAGAAATGTAGAACCTACTTCACTGTGCAGAGTATGTCAATTAAAGTAAGTAAAGTCACTTAGAAGAGTGCTAGGCATATTAGACATACAGTAAGCACAATAGAAATGTTAGCTATTATCAGGAATAGTTGACTTTTGTTAAGAATTTAATCTATTTTTATCTTATGTATGATATGAATTTTGTTGCAGATCAGATGCACACTAAGATATGTATTTCTCTTTGAATTTGATGAGAGAGAGCTTAAAGCCAGTGTGTTTTGACCCGATGGCATAGCTAGGTGTGACTCACATTCTGATTAGCATTTAAACTTTATGTATCAGTTGAGTATATCTAGTGTCACAGAAATGTTTACAAAATGGAATGTTGTACCAAACGAATTGTTCAATAGGTTGTAAACTGGAGGTCATCTTGTTGCAATACAATGAAAGAGGCATAAAGGAAAATTGGGCTGGCGCCAAAAGGAAAATGCTTAAAGAACATGGAAGACTTTTGTCTCATTATACATAAAATGAAGTCTAAGCAGTCAACAGTACTACTTAAGCAATGGTTGTGCTTTAAGGGCAATCAAGTGTTCTGGCCATGATTGGTTTAACAGAAATTAGAGTTATACTTGGGTGACAATTGTGATATAATTATGGGTGACATGATTACTCTTGTTTTAATTTTTTAAAAAAATTTCGAGTTTGGAGTACATGTGAGGATTTGCTACATACGTAAATACTGTGCAGGTGAGATTTGGGTTTCTAGTGAGTATTCTTTTCCCCTGGTATTAGACATGGTACCCAATGGGTGATTGTGTGCCCCTTATGCCCCTCCCCTCTTCCTCCTTCAGCAGTGCCAAGCATTTGTTGTTCCCACCTTTGTGCTTATGTGCCCAATGTTTAGGGCCCACTTATGAGTGAGAACATGCTATACTGTATTTTTTGTTTGTTTGTTTCTGTGATAGTTCTCTTAGAATGATGATCTTCACCTTCATCCAAGTTGCTGCAAAAGACATGATTTTGTTCTTCTCATGGCTGTGTAGTATTCCATTATGTATATGTACTACATTTTCTTCATCCAGTTCACTTTCAAAGGGCATCTGGCTCAGTGTCTTTGCTGTTGCGAATAGTGCTGCAATAGAAATATATGTGCAGGTGAATTTTGGTAGAGTGATTTATGCTCTGGGTATATTCCCAGAAGTGAGATTGCTGGGTCATGTGGTAACTTGATTTTTAGCTATACTACTTTCCCCAAAGGTTGAACTACCTTACATTCCCACCAAAAGTATAGAAGCATTTTCTTTTCTCTGCACTCTTGCCAATACCTGTTATTTTTTGACTTTTTAATGACAACCATTCTGATTGGTGTGAGAGGGTGTCTCACTGTAGTTGTGATTTGCATTTCTCTGATATGTGAAGCTGAGAATCTTTTCATGTGTCTGGTGGCTGCTTAAATGTCTTCCTTTGAGAAATGTCTGTTCGTGATCTTTGTCTGCTTTTTAATAGGGTTTTTTTTTTTTTCCTGTCAACTCGAGTTCTCTATAGATTCTAGATGTTAGGTCTTTGTCAGATTCATAGCTTGAAAATATTTTTCCTACTCTGTGGATTGTCTCTTTACTCTCTTGATGGTTTCTTTTGCCATGCAAAAACTTTTTAGGTTGATAAGGTCCCACCTGTCAGTTTTAGATTTTGCTGCATTTGCTTTTGAGGACTTGGTCATGAATTCATTGCTTAGACCAATGTCCAGAAGGATGTTCCGTAAGTTTTCTTCTAAGATTCTTATAGTCTGAGGTTTCACATTTAAGTCCTTTATCTTTTTTTTTTTGAGTTGGAGTCTCACTCTGTCGCCCAGGTTGAAGTGTAGTGAACGCTCCCGGCCACTGCAGCCTCGACCTGCTGAGCTCCGGCGATCCTTCCACCTCAGCCTTCCAAGTAGCTGTAATTACAGGCGCGCTCTACCATGCCCGGCTAATTTTTTGATTTATTGTAGAGATGAGATCTCGCCAAGTTGCCCAGGCGGGTTTCGAACCCTCAGGTTCAGGCAATCCACTCACCTTGGTTTCCCAAAGATTACAAGCTGAGCCACCGAGCCCGGCCCCTTGATCCATTTTAAGTTAATTTTTACATATAGTGATAACTCAAGTCATTAATCATCTCTGACATTATGGCCTATAACTCTTTTGCCCACTCAGCTCCAGCCTTATGGCCATTACGGCTTTCTTGTTGTTCTAGAAATATACTACACACATACCCACTTCAGGGTGCATTGCATTTGCTGTTCCTGCTGCCTAAATACTCACCCTTCCAATCTTCACTCAAATGTCACCATTCCTTTCAAAACTTTATTCACAACTCTGTGTACAATTTCACTCCTTTGCTTTCCCTCCTTTTTATTTTATTTTACTTTATAATAGTTATCAGCGTCTAATAGACTGTATATTTCGCTTATTTTATTATTTTCTGCTTCTCCCTTCCTACATTATCCCAAAAGTTAAGTTCCTCAAAGACAGGGACGTTTTGTGTTTTATTCACTGCTCTATCCAGTGCCTAGAATAATGACTAGCTCAAAGTGTTCAAAAAAGTACTTGCTGAATGAATGATAAAATAAGGAAATGATACCTTGTATAACCCTTTACAACTTCCAAGGTGTTTTTATATCCATTCTTTCATTTGATTGCAATCACTCTGTAATTGGAAGATGACTTGTGTTATTATCTCCACTTTATAAAAGTAGAAAAAGAAGCTTAGAGAGTTTCATGGCTAGTATGTTGCAAAACTCATATTAGATTCTTGGTCCTCTGGGTCCTAATTGATTACACTTTCTATAATTCACTTAATCATCGGTTATGTATTGTCTGTTGTGTACCAGGCACTATGCTGTATGTCTGGAATACGGAGATGATAAGATGTGGATTTTACATTAAGGGCCCCTAGAGATTTATGAAGCTCACCAGATGCTCATGTTCTAGAACAAAAGTCTGAGTGGAATAAGAGAGGCGGTAGGAAAACACAGTGGGATCAAGAAAGACTTACAGGTTATACTTGTGTTGCATCTTAAAAATTAAGGACAGATTTGTCAGGTAGGCAGAGTGCAGAATAATATTCTAGGCATTGGTATACATGAGAATAAGTGCATTATAATTCTGCTCATTTTCTTACCAGTGAAATATGATGATTCTTTAATGACCTTAAATATTTCAACATGGCTGACATGTTTTCTAAAGTTCTCTTATACTAAATGCTTAAAAAAAAATAGACCAAAATGATTTAAGTCACTTTGGTTTGGCTGGGAACCAACAATTTTAAAGGATGAAAAGAAAAACCTTGCATGAATGTGTTAGTAATTATATTGGGGAAAAGTTCATATGGGATATGAATCGTTCTCTTTTTTGAAAAACAAAAAAACAAAAAAACAAAAAAACAAAAACCAAAACAACAACCTTTATTTGAATTAGCAAGTGGATAGGTTCTGAGAAAGAACTGGTGGATAGGTTCTGAGAAAGTCACCCGAGCAGAAGGTATAAGCATGTTGATCTCTAAGGGTATATTGATTTGAGTACAAATGAGAATCAATTTGCTATTAATTTGTCAAAACCTGACTTTAGTTGGGAGGGTGTACTTCTGATTGTTTTAAAGCTCTACTGCACAAATGGCCGTACATCTAGTCCTGAAGCCCTGAGGGTGGAAATACCCACTTCCAGATGCACCACATGTTTAACTGTTTAACTCTTTCTTAGCAAAGCACTTCTCTGTCTTTGAGCCCCTGATGACAAATGCCTGTGTGTGCTTTAGTGGTATGGTTAGAGTTAGACAGAAGAGAGAGGGTAGAAACAATCCTGGATAAAGGAATAGAAAAACTGTATTAAAAACCTCAAGGAAATTGTAATTTTGAGGTTTTAGAGGATAATCAAAATAGAGTAAAATTTCGATGTATGTAGACTTCAAAACTGGGTTACTTGCTCAGTGTTGCTTTTAAAATTTAACATTTTTTTGTCATCAAAGTAATACATACTCACTGTTTTTATTTGTTTTAACAAGTTTATCAGGAAACACAGTGGTTTGCCTGCCATGTTACTCCTCACTCCTAATTCTTGCTTTCTGGAGGCAGCCACTGTCAACTCTTTGAATTGCTTATTTTGTTATTCTTTCTTATTTATAAATAATATGTTCATGGTATTTGTCTATTTTAAAATGTTAAATTCATGGGATATATCTGCATGTTTGTTACACGAATATAACGCCAATGGTAGGGATTGGGCTTCTAGTCTGCCCATTACCCAGATAGTGAACATTGTATACAGTAGGTTGAAATATTTCAACTCTTGCCTCCTTCTCCCTTCTGGAGTCTCCAGTGCCTATTATTTCCATCTGTATGTTCATGTGCACCCACAGTTTAGCTCTCACTTTAAGTGAGAACATAGAGTATTTGATTTTTTTGCTTCTGAGTTATTTCACTTAGGATAACGGCCTCCAGATCCAGCCATGTTGCTGCAAAGGACACGATTTCATTCTTTTTAATGGCTATATAGTTCTCTCTTTTTAAACTCTTGGACATGTTGTATTGAATCTTAAGCTGAAAGAGGAGTAATTAGTCCTCTTATCACTATGCCTTTCACCCCCACACAACTTTGCTCTTTTCCATCTACTAAGTATAGTTATTCTGCAATCTGAGGTTAAGTTAGATAATGCAGTTACACCATTGGGCTTATGAGTGGGCATTTTGTGTGTGTGTTCAAAACAGCTGTTCACATGTTCTTACAACAATATGTGTGTTTCTTTAGGGTTTCAAATATGATTTAATTTCTTAATGTTACAGTTTTTAAAATGTCTTACTTTAAGCTTTTAAGTTCGGCTTACAAATTGTATTATCCTATTTATAATCTATTAGTATTGTTAGTCATGTATAAGGAGTCCTTTTATTAATGTTTAGTTTCATTTACAAATTTGCTTCATTAAAATTCTATAAATAACTTTAAACTTTATTTCCTATTTAATATTTTTTAATGTTTCACTTTGCCTAATAATAAGCCAAACTAAGAACTTAAACAATCTTAATAAGTCTAACAAAGTAAACATAAATATGATGAAATATGATGATTCGTCAGTGACCATAAACATTCCAACATGGCTGACATGTTTTCTAAAGTTCTCTTATACTAAATACCTCAAGCAAAACCCAATATTCCAGAACGTTAGGACTAACCTGTTGGATTCACTAAACAGCGAACATGCCAAATTCTTCAATACCAAATTAAAATAAAGATATTAAAGTATTTGCCATGGGATAAATTTGATATATTATTTTATACTTTATCTTAAACTTCCCAGAGAAAGACTATTTGTTATACTAAGGAAACAATTACCTCTTTCTAAAGTAATTGGGATTCCTGCCTCAGTAGTCTGTGCTGGCTAGGTCAAAGCCCAAAATGATTATTGTTTCAAGGTAAGCTCTTAAGAAAAAAAAAAAAAAAAATTGATCTTCTGATCCATGTACCTTGGATCCCGGTTGTTCATTACTCAATAATCAAGTTTGATTTTAGTCTGAATCCCTCCCTCCCCATAACCTGACAGTCAGATTATTTTGTCACTTGATTGGATTATTTCATTGATCCTGTGCTGAATTCTTTTAATCTTTTGCAAATTTAATAGAGTCAAAGCAGCTACAGATATTTAAATAGCATCCAGTTTTATCTTCTATAGTCCTCGTGTCTCAGTGTCATCCTACATGACAATAACTTTAAATATTATTCCAGCTGAGTCACATGATGTTCTATTATTACATTTCTTTTCTTTTCTTTTTTTTTTTTTGAGTTGGTGTCTCACTCTGTCGTCCAGACTGGAGTGCAGTGGCCGCTCCTGGCCACCGTAGCCTCGACCTACTGGGGTCCGGCGATCCTTCCGCCTCAGCCTTCCAAGTAGCTGGAACTACAGGCGCGTGCTACCACGCCCCGCTATTTTTTTTTATTTATTGTAGAGATGAGGTCTCACCAAGTTGCCCAGGCGGGTCTCGAACACGTGGGCTCAAGCAATCCACTCACCTCAGCCTCCCAAGGCGCGGGATTACAGGCTGAGCCACCGAGCCCGGCATATTATTGCATTTCTTATCTTGAACATCTTCTTTTTCATTGCTTTTGCATTTGCTTTGCTTTTTTACTTCTACTGTATTTTATGGATTCTTAAACATGCTCTCTCTTCCCCTTTTTCCTCCACATGTTAACTAATCTGAAATCTTAACTCCAGAAACAAGAGTTTAGAAATATTCTGGCCAGGCTCCTCCCTCAGTCTGCAATCCCAGCGCTTTGGGATGCTGAGGTGAGTGGATTGCCTGAGCCCGCGGGTTCGAGACCCGCCCGGGCAACTTGGCGAGACCTCATCTCTACAACAAATCAAAAATTAGCCGGGTGTGGTAGTGCATGCCTATAGTTCCAACTACTTGGAAGGCTGAGGTGGAAGGACGCCGGAGCCCAGCAGGTCAAGCTGCGGTTACCGGGAGTGTGCCACTGCACTCCAGTCTGGGCCATGGAGTGAGACTCCAACTCAAAAAAAAAAAAAAAGAAATACCTCAATTTGCTTTGTATTTCCTCTTTATATACAGCCAGTGTGATATAAATCTATAGGTATTTTGTGTGCTTTGTATGCTTGCTGCTGTATGGTGTGATTGTTCTCTGAGTTGGTTGCTTGGCTATTTGTAAATGTCATAAAACTTCCTTTTATCATTATTCCTAGAACTGCCTTCTCTCTCCTGTCTTAAATTCTCTATTTCCAGGATCTCATGTCTCCTTCTTCTTTTGTTTTTCTCATTTTGGAGAGCTAATTTTTGAGGTCTTGAATTTCTAGAAAATACTTTAATCTGGCCTCATACTTGATATAATTTTTATTTTTGGATAATTTTCTCTTGTCTGTGCTCTCTCTATAAATTTTTAAGCGTTTTTTTCAAGAACATTTATTATCTAGATGCTGTTCATCCTAGATTGATCCTCTATTATTTTTATCTTTTTTTCTATTCTTTTTCTTTATTTTAAAATTTTTTTATTTTAAAGATGTGAGGTGCAATTCAGGGTTAGGTATACAAATATTCATTGTATAGGTAAAGTTTGGGCCTCACTTTGGTCCCCACTTCACCTGGTTGATGAAGTATGCCCCATCCCCTGGCAGTTTCCACTACTGGCAATCCCTTTCTTATAGTATCAAGATAATTGTTCAGGATCCGTTGATCACAGAAACAAAGAACTGAGAGCCACATGTTCTCATTCTATTCTTTTTCTCTTTTCATATTGATTTTCTCAAATTTATCTTCCATGCATTCAGCTGAATTTTTAATTTTTGGTATTTCATGTTTAATTTTCAGAAGTTCTTTCCTGTCTTTCAAATATCCTTAAAAAACTTGTACTCTTTTTTTTATTCTCACATCTCCTTTACAGTGGCAAATTTATTGTTATAGACTTTTTTTTTCTTTTGCCTGTATTGCTCCTGTTCCAAGTTCCTTTTTTTTTTTTTTTTTTTTTGGTTTACTTTGCTTTTTTCATATTAGATGCCTCCTTCAAATATCTGGTGGTCCTTGGTTCTCGATTCAAATTTAAGAGTGAGGCACAGAGAATTTGTTTGGGAGCTCTATATATACACATGGGATTTTTCAACTAGTGGTTCCACCAGATTTGTCAACTGGTGGATTTGTCAAGTGGTGGTTCCACAACTATTATAGATGGATCACCAGGTGCGAATTAGCACTTTTGTGGAGACCCTCAATGGGCAGGATCCTGGGCAGGCCAATTTTGCAGAGAGGAATCCTCCAACCTCTGTCAGGGGGTTATAAGTCTACTGTCCATGATCAATGAGCTGGGTGGGGGAAGGTAGCTGGGGATAGGGCTCAATTAACCCCCTGTTTCATGATGGTGCCTTACCTTGCCACAGCCTTGCCTCTGAGCCTAAGTCTAGAGCCTCTCCAGAGAGTCTTTCCTGTCCAGAGAGAGGGGCCTATCTAAGTCTGGATTCTGTGGTGGGAGTGGAGTGGAGGATAATATGACTTAAAGAGATGAGTGCAACCCTGGTATTTCTGATGGAATATCTAGGTAGAGGAGCAAAGTATAAGATATACTTAAATAAGTGAATGGAAATTTTAAAGGCAAATCTTACCCAAGGAAAAGTAAGATACAGCCATGTATATCTTTCTTTTCCTCTTTCATTCACTTAGCAAGTATTTGGTTAGTGTTCACTTTGCATCTGTAGTAGACTACAGATATACAATGATTATCAAGAAATCAGTCACAGTGCCTGTTGTCATGGTGCTTAGAGAGAAGCCAACAGAACATTTAAAAATCATTACATAATTAATGAATTACACTTGCACTAAGTGCTCTGGAGTAAAAGACAGTGCTGTTAGAGTATACAGAAGAAGGAATAACATGTTCTGATGCATGAGTGTGTGTGTGTGTGAGAGTGTGTGTGTGTGTGTGTGTGTGTGTGTGAGAGAGAGAGACTAAGAATCCCAAATTGGGAAGTTGGAGGTGGCATGGGGAAGGGAAGACACTCCAGGCAGAGGGAATAGGATGCTTAAAAAATCTGTTGTCCAGAGGTTGGATGAGAGCTGACTTGTTTAGAAATAGAAAGAAGGCCTGGGTGGCTGCAAGACATTGAACCAATGGGAGAGAAGCTGAAAAGGAGATGAGGAGATGAGTGAAGCAGCATACACAGGGTCCCAGAACCCTGCTCAAGATTTAGTTAGGGATTCCATCCAGTCTCTTTTTTTTTTTTTAAAGATCACTCTCCTTTCTGGTGGAAAATTTATTGAATGGAGAACGGTTAACTGCTGTGTGGGTGTAAAATTACAAAATAATTCTTATAAATGATTTGGCAAAATGTATTCAGCAGTTTTAAAAATGCATAGCTCTTGTTTTGTTCTACAATTTTAGATAAAAAGATAAAAAAGAAAAAGATAGAAATTTCTATACATATGTAATCATAGTTATTTATAAAAATGAACAATTAGAAACAATTCAAAAATCAAATAACTATAGGAACAATTAAACATGACTAGTTACTGTTTTTAGCTATTTATATAGATTAACTCTTAAACTTTCTAACAATTTTATGAGACAAGTAATACTAATATTCCAGTATTATAGGGAAAATACTGAGAGGTTGAGCACCTTTTTCAAGGTCACAGAAATGGTATGTGGGATTCCAGTCTAGACCGTCTGAATCTGTAACCTGTACCCTTTATCACTATTTGAAATTACTGACTGGCAACTGGTTAAGCAGTTAGTAGACCAGAGAGTGGAATGTAAACATTGAAATAAATTCCTCAAAGAATATTTTATGACTTAAAATGTTTATAAGACAGCAATCAATAAAAATACACCAAGACATAAAGTTGGCTATGTATGCTTGTGATTTTATAAAATAAAAGATACATATGTATATGATGGGATTATTAATCTTTATTAGACTGTTATTCTCTTCTGTCTTCCTTTCCTCTCTAGATCATAGAATTCTCTCATTCTGACTCCAAGGAGCCTTTTTCCAAGCCTATTTTCACACTGTAGGCATGGATCGCCCACTTCAAAAACAGCTCTAAAGACTATAAATCTCAAAGACAGAAGTTGCAAGCTACCGATGTGCTACATAAAAATATTCGCAGGCTTGCTTTGAGGAGCAGGTTTTTCTAGTCCCTGAAAGACGTGGAATGTGGAAGAAAGAGAAGAAGACTGAGAGAACAAGCAGATGGGAGGAAGGAACTAAGAGACCTCAATACTTGGAGAGGAAAACATAGTCTTCCTTTGCAAGTACCAAAGAAGTGTAGACACTGACTCAATGCCAAGAGGCCTCTTGTTGCTAATTCAAGAGTTTTACCAACTACTGGTTTAGTGCCCCAGATCATCTGCCCCCACCCAACTAGTACCCACAGACAATGAACTAACCGATGATTCTGGACATTTCTAGGGAAGTTGATGTCCAGAAAGGAAATGATGGCTGGGGGAGACTTTGAACTGAGACACCAGCTATCTACTGTTTCTATGTAACTACTGTTACAGAGGCATAGAAACAAAGGAGAGGAAATACAGCAAAATGTCAACCATGCTTATTTATCAAGTAATTGTAGGTGACTTTTTTATTTTCTTCTTAAAACTTCATTGCATTTCCAAAGTATTCGATGATATATAACATTAATAATCAGAAAGAGATTGGAATAAAGACTATTTGCAATTTTCATTGGATTATATGCCTGATATATGGCAACTTCATCTTCACGCTGAGTTTGGCCAAGAAAGTACCTGCAGCAGTGCCAAGAGTTATCTTTGAAAGTCCATCTGGGTTCAGCACAATTTATAAATAAACAAACTCAAAAGCCCAGAGTTCTTCACTGTAAAGCACAGGCATAATGATTTTAGCTTGATCATACAAAAGCATAGTCTAGGAAGACAGGAGCAGGCTGAAGGGTACTGACTTAAAGAGAGGATGAAATTAAATTTTGTGTGTTTGTTGTTCTCTGCATTGCTGGCCTGAATTTTGGTCTACAGTCTCTTGAGTACCTTCCTTTAGAGCAGTTATCCCGATCTCACTTCTACTTTTTTGTTTGACTAATTAATGCTTGCCTTCTTCAGTAAACTTTAAACTCCACAAGAGCAGAAACTCCAGTATTTTACTTTCTTAACCATTGAAAATTCAACCCAGAGACTATATTTGCATATCTTTCTATGATTGCTGCTCAACAAACATTTCATTCATTTGGCTTAATGAAAACCATTTATCTATAGAGAAAGGGAAGCTTTCTCCCTTGACATTTTAGAGATCAGCAAAAGTCAAAATAAGTATTGGAACTTCTGATTTGTGGTCATGTTCCATGAAGAGATATTACAAGGCAGGGTGCTAACGAGTTCTCCATGTTATAGGCCAAATAAAGCTTCCTGGAGAACTTGTCACCTAAAACAGTCGTAAAGGATAAAGAAGAGTTAGTCAGATACAGCAGAGTGAATTGCAGGGTGTTTAAAGCCTTGTAGGGAGGTTGAGAGATTTGAGAGCTGATCACAGTGGCACACAAGCTTTATGGGCAACATTTTGACAAGTTTGTATGCAGAGGAATTCCCTCACAGCAGGAGTGTGTCCAAAGGCTAGGGTGCAGAAGTTGCTACTCAAAAAAGAAGGGCAAGGACACTCCCACCAGAGAGTCAGATTATAGAGTTTGAAAAAGGATTTACATGGCTAGGTGATGTCAGCTTAGCATCACACTGGGGAGTATTTGGTACAGAGATCTCTGAGGGGCAGCATCAGGTAGAGACGCTAAGGGTTCAGGCTTTATTTTATTTACTGCCTGCTGATGTGGGGTGCGGCTTGGGATGAAGAAGGCTCAAAATGGCTAAAAATATGTTTGTTTGAGCCACTTAAAAAATAATCGGACATACAAAAGAGATGTTCCAAGACCTCCAGTGGATGCCAGAAACTGTGACTTGTACCAAATTCCATATGTAATATATATTTTAATATGTACACACCTATGATGTAGTTTAAGTGCTTATTATGTACTGTGGCTGTAACTTTTTCAGTTTGAGGTATGACAGCAAAATTAGCATGCGTTATTTTTCATCTTCACAAGTTCGTAGATAGAAGGTTCATTCTTACAGTAGATCTTAGCAATCTCAGCATATGATTTTTTCTTTTCTTATTAAATTGAGAATTTTCACCTTTTCATTTATTTTAATGGCTTCTCTTTGGCATATCTGAATTACCATACCATTGCTCTTGTTCTCTGGGGCCATTAAGAAATGAAATAAGGATGACTTCAATACAACCACGGTGATAAGTCAACAGTTGATCTGATAATCCAGACAAGCTACTAAGTGACTCACCAGTGGGAAGCATCTACAGAGTGATTCTACTGCACAAAGGGATGCCCTTGCCCTGGGAGTGATGGGACAGATGGTGCAAAATTTCATTATGCTACTCAAAATGGCACACAATTTAAACAAATGGATAGTTTATTGTTGAATTTTTCCGTTTAATATTTTTGGATGGTGGTTGGCCAAGAAAAACTGAAACTACAGAAAATGAAATGGTAGATAAGGGGAAAAGATTGTACAAAAATTTGAGTCGGGTATTGGCTGACTTATGAACTAAACAAAACTCCACCTGCTGTGAAGAAGTGAAGAATCTAGGGGCCAATATGCAGAGGTCATCTTTGACTCATTTATATAAGAAGCACTCTGGACTGCTAGGGTGAGGTCAGCAGTTGGAGATGATGGAAGAAATGCAGTAGAGGCAGTAGAGTAGGACAAGAATTCTGTACAGAGGAGCCTTGTGTGTCATTCTGAGAGTTTGAACTCCAGGCTAAAAGTGATATGGGAATCACTGAAAGAACCAACTACACTTTTTTAAATTATAAATATGTGGGGTACAATTCAGGGTTAGGTATACAAATGTTGATTATGGGGTACCCTTGTTGATGAGGTATGCCCCTCCCTCCCCTAGCAGTTTCCCTCAAATGCCAGTCTCACTCCCCTCCCTTGACAGTTTCCCATTACTACCAATCTCTTTCTTATAGTATTATAATTGTTCAAGGTCCGCTTATGATTGAGAACATATGGTACTCTGTTCTTTGTTTCTGTGATAGATCACTGAGTATGATCGACTCTAAATCCATCCAAGTTGCTGTGAAGTTCATATGTTTATCCTTCTTTAAGGCTGCATAATATTCCATTGTGTATATATACCACATTTTAACCAAGGTCCTCATGTGACTGAAATAGGTAGCTTGAGTCAAAACATACTGTTCTAGAGTCTTGTTGCTCAAAATGTGGTGCAGGAGCTAGCAGGATTGGCACTCCCTGAGATAAATGTATGATATCAGGTGCTGCTCTAGCCTCTCATTTTTAAGAAAATACCAGATGACTCCTGACTATATTATGCTGACCTAGAGTAAATAGTCATAGATTTACCTCTGCACTTCAAACGTAGAATTATTCAGAAGAGATTCTCTCTCAATTTTTAGGGTCCTTCAATACATATGAACAATAGATAAATGATAGTATAGCTTTACAAGGCTTGTGATGCAAAACAGCAGCATCCTACTTATTCCTCCATTCTGGCTCTGCAAAGGAAATCTTTGGTGAGGTACTTATTTAGTATCCATAAATACTATTTTTTTTTTTTTTGAGTTGGAGTCTCACTCTGTCACCCAGACTGGAGTGCAGTGGCCGCTCCCGGCCACCGCAGCCTCGACCTGCTGGGCTCTGGCGATCCTTCCGCCTCAGTCTTCCAAGTAGCTGGAATTACAGGCATGCGCTACCACGCCCGGCTGATTTTTTGAATTATTGTAGAGATGAGGTCTCGCTGCCCAGGCGGGTCTCGAACCCGCAGGTTCAGGCAATCCACTCACCTCAGCCTCCCAAAGGCGCGGGACTACAGGCTGAGCCACCAAGCCCGGCTCATAAATACTATTTTTATACTTTTGTTGTTTTTTAGTTAGACATTTTTCTATATTTTCACTATAAAAATGAGTATTTAATACTCTTTCACCTTCACTTTCTACCTCACAAAACCAACATTCTCCCTCATCTTTCCTAATTTGAGTTACAATGTTTGTTTAGATCAATATTCAGTGTTTACATTGATATGACTATAAAAAATGCTAGTTACAACTGTAGTTTATTAGAGATTTCATTTTCTTTCTTGTACTTCTATTTTTATCTCCTTGAAGTTTACTTTTTTCATGAATGACCATTTATTCATTCACTACCCTCTATCATAAGTACAGAATTTCTCAAACAAATCAGGTATCCTATTAATTAACTTCTCTTCCTCTTCCCTACTCATTCTCCTCTTCCTCTCAACTTTCTCCCCCTCCTTTGTCTCCTCTTTCTTCATCTTCTGACATGTTCCAAACTGAACTGGGCTCTCTCTTAGACCCCCCTACACAGTCCTTATCCTGAACAATCCTCACAAAATCATCTTGGAACACTCTACCATTCTCGCTTACACTGGGTTCTGTTTCTTGAATTCCATGTCTTCTTTTTCACTGCTTGTGCCATGCCAACCTATCGATGCTTGAGAAATACAATGTTTGAAATTTCATGCCCTTAATTTACCCTAATATTTAATTGGTGGTTTAGCTGATTAAAAATTTTAGGGTAAAAGATAATGTGAACCAAATACATAATTTTAAATTTTCATATTTTCAAATTTCCACATTCAAAAATAAACATGTGAAATTAATTTTAATATTGTATCTTACTTAGCACAACACATCCAATATATTATCATTTTAACATGTAAAAAAAAAAAAAAAAAAACCACTCCAGCCCTTTGGGAGGCCAAGGCAGTAGGATTGTTTGAGCCCAGGAGTTTGAGAATAGTCTAAGCAACATAGCGAGACTTTGTCGCTACAAAAAAAAAAGATTTTTAGGTTAGAAAGTATTATTTTTCCTTCAGAATTTTGAAGACATTTCCCCACTGTCTTCTTAATTCCATTGTTATTATTGAGAAATCTTTTATATTTTGATTATTGATCCTTCATATAAAACCAGTTCTCCATGGGGCTCGGTAGCTCAGCCTGTAATCCCAGCACTTTGGGAGGCCGAGGCAAGTGGATTGCATGAGCCCACAGGTTTGAGACCAGCCCAGGCAACTTGGTGATAACTCATCTTTACAATAAATAAAAAATTAACCAGGTGTGGTAGCGTGCACCTGTAGTTTGGGTTACTTGGAAGGCTGAGGCAGAAGGATCACTGGAACCCAGCAGGTCAACGCTGAAATAGCCGTGAATGTGCCACTGCACCCCAACCTGGGCGACAGATTGAGACTCCAACTCAAAAAACAAAAAACAACAACAAAAACAAAGGAAAACAAAGCCCAGTTCTCTTATACACCTTTCCCCAGAAGCTTTTAGAATCTTCTCTCTATGTTGACTCCATATCCTGCTATCCCATCATCATGAGGTTTGCTATGGATCAATTACCATCTATAGTATTGGATATGGACCCCATATTTACTTCCTAGTTTTGCTGTAACAGCACACCAAATATGGTGTGGCTTAAGCAACAGAAATCTGTTATTTAGAGCTATGGAGGGTGGAAGTCTTAGGGCAAGGTCGTCTGTCCAATGCCTTTCATCTAGCTTCAGGAAATTGACTGGCAATTTTTGACATTCCTTGGAATGTAGGTACTTCAAATTATCTCTGTCTTCATCTTCATATGGCCTTTTTAACTGTGTGCCTCTGATCTGTGTTCAAATGTATCTTTTTGTAAGAACAACACCAGTCATATTGGTCTGGTGTGGATTAATGACCTCATCTTAACTTGATCATAACTTCAAAGACAATAGTTCCAAATAAGATCATATTCTGAACTACTAGGGAGTAAGTCTTCAACATCAGTTTAACACTTAACAGCCCCTTTGAATTAGAAATTTAATTATTTCACTTCTGAGAATTTCTTTGAATTGCTTCTTTGAAAAATTTCATACCTAATTTTTTGTTGTTGTTCCATTCTCTCTGGAACATCTATTATTTGAATTGTGGAACTTATGAAATGAACTTTTAATTTTGTCCTATTTTTCATCTCTTTATCTTTAAATCTATATCTTCTAATCTTTTAATTGTTTATATTTTTGTATCACATATGAGGGGGAACCCCATAAAAACTCATACTTTATTTATTACAAAGATGTATTTATTCTTACATGTTTTAATGTCAGTCTCCTTAAAATACTCTCCATTTGGTGTAATACACCCATCAAGGTCCTTTTTTTCCCACTGCTCAAAACAGTTTTTGAATTCATCAATTTGGATACCTTTTAGTGCTTCTGCCATTTTTTGTTTCACCTCTTCCATATAGGCAAAATTTTTCCCTTTGAGGACTTTTTTCGTCCAGGGACACAAACAAACAAAAAAGTCGCTCGGGATGGGATCAGGTGAAGAGGGAGAGTGGGACACAAGGGTTATGTCATTTTGGATAAAAAACCGCTGAACATGGACAGGTGCACTCATAAATCACCAGTCAGGAAATGGGCCAACACATTGAAAAAAACTCTCCCAAAATTCACTGTAGCTGAACACAGTCTTTCACAACAATGGTAGCCGGTACACTGATACCAATAGGTTTCTAGAACAGTCAATTAGTGGGGGAAGCCTTAGCACAAGGGGCCTGCCCTCCAAAAGATAATTCTGCTTCCCCCTCATACAAACCCACAATTCTCCACCTACCTATGGTCTATGACTGTGTATATAATTTCCAAAAACTCTTCTATATTCTCTGAATATTTATAACATCTTGCTTTTGTTTCAAGTTCATACTATATTGCCTTTTCTCTCTAATGGAATTGCTGATACTATTTTGATGTTTCTTTCACTCGCCATTTTTTTGTTTACGAATGTCCTTTTAGTTTGTCTATTTTGATATCTGTATTTGTAATTTAGGAGTGGGCATAACAGTGGGGTATATTCAGGGCCTGTCAATTGGTACAGTTCGATCTTGGATGATCTGGATGGATTATTCAATGAGACCATTTTGGCGGGGAAGAAACCTCCAATATCTATGCATTTATCTCTTGAGAAAATTCATCAGGTTTTTTTGTCTTGAGGATAAATGTCAAGATGCACGAATTCTTAGCATCCAGTGAAGAAAAAGAGAAAAGGTTTAACATTTCATTTATTTTCTCTGGGTTAAATACTCCAGTCCTCAGATGTATCTGGTGTTTCCATGTGATAGTGAGTTTCCAAAAATGCCCCTGCATTTTTGTGAACCCACATTTCCTGGTACTCACATTTTATGTACTCCACTCATCTGTGCCAGCCTTGTCATTGTCTTTTAACCAATATAATGTGGCAGGAGAGAGGCTGCATGACTTCATCTATGTTGTAGATTCTTTGTGGCTTCCACCTGGGTGTCTTGGAATGCTTGCTTTAGAAGAAGTCAACCTCCATGGAATAATTTCAATTACCCTGAGACTGCCACCCTGTGATGAGACCAAACTAGCCAAAAAGAGAGTCAGTATGGAGGGAGAAACAACTGGTCATTTCTCATCTGCTCTAGCCATCCCATCTGAAGATCCAGGAATGTGAGAGAAGAGCATGTCTTGGACTTTCAAACCACTCAAGTCTTCAGAAACTCCAGCCCAGACAACATTGGACTGGAAATGCATTAGAGAGCCCCGTGAGATCTTCCCATTGAACAAAGTTGGTCCATAGAACCATGAGGTATATCACATGGGTAAAGCTCTATGTTTTGGGGGTGTGACTTTTACACAAGAATAGATTAGAGAGAAATTTCTGGATCACAGGACCTCTGCTTCTTTCCCCTCCAAAATATCTCCAATTTTCTGTTAGGGTGGAGCGGGGGTGACTCCTAGCTTGCAAAGCAAGAATGGAAACCTAAAGATCTAATTGCTCCTTAAAATGGCATTTGAACAACTCTTGCTTTTTAGCCATGCCATTACCCTCATAACCATCAGCTTCTGAACCCTCTGGAAATTCTGTAGTTAAATTCTATTGCTGTGCAACTTCTACCACTGAAGCTTAGAGTTCAGCTCATGTTTTCTAAGCAATTACCCTGATCCATCTGTTTTCCTGCTTCCAGAATTCTGTTTTGGTTCATTCCTCTTCTGTCAATTTTGCCTCTGTGGGTTTATGGCTTTTAAGGATTAATTTAGTTTGTATCTTTAACCAGAAGTCCCTAGAACCCATTTTCTTAAAGGAACCTACTCATAGTAAAACATCGGAAACAAAATAAATAGTACTTTCAAACAGATTAAAACTAATTACTTACAAAGAAGTAAGTCTGAAGGCCCATTTTATAAAATTTGGAACATCAGTTCCAACTACTGGAGTTCCCTAATGAATTAGCCTAGAGCTCCCTTGTACTTGCATATTGTAAAAGACCATACACAGGCAGGCAAAGGATGCTCTTAAAAGCACCCCTGTTAGGGATCTGAATAAATAGTACTTAGAATACAATATTGGAGGAATTCAAGATGATTCCTCTTCCCTTCAATGTGTCCCTCTTCCCTAGGAACTGTCCTGCTGCAGTGCTGTTCTGCAATTCATATATACTTTTAGAAATAATTTGCCAGATGACAGCTTATTATGGAAGTATTTTTTTTTCTGTCATAAACAACAAAAATAAAAATTCTCCATTTCTTTCAAGATGAGTCACATTTTTTAGGACATTGTCAAATATTTTTAAATTTTAAAAAATAAGGGGCATACCTCATCAACAAGGGTATCTGCATAATCATTGTTTGTATACCTAACTCTGAATTGTACCCCGCATCTTTATAATTTAAAAAATGGGGGGGGGGGAGAAAAGGAAACGAAAAAATATCTTTTTGCTTTGTGCTCATGGGAAAGCAAGATGACTACCCTCAAATGATTCAGGAGAGCAAATAAACTAGATGGAAGATATAAAGAACAGAATTAAGCAGCAAATGATTTAAGCGACATCAAGGAATTAGGATTTCCCTTTGATTTTTGTCTGAAAACGTAGTTTTAGTTTATACAAATCCTTAACATGATTTAATTTTTTTAAAAAAGTCATACAAACTTTTACTTCTAAAGGTAGTACAACTTGGTTATCATAAGGCTTTAATTTCAAGTTCATTATCATAATATGTTAGTAGTTTTCATGAAAATCCATAGAATCCCTTGGGAATGAAAGTATTACATTTTGCTGCCCCCTGGCAGACATTTTGTTTACTGAATGTTGTGAGCTGCCCTAAGAAAAATGAAAACAGGATTTTCATTGTCTTGTATTTCTTTACAGAAGATAGAGTAGTCTTTTGGTGTTTGTTGTCTGATGAATAAATATTATCTCTGGAATTTAGAATTTGTTTGAATTAGGGGTTTGCTGAAGTAGAAT
Organism: Carlito syrichta; assembly: GCF_000164805.1. Lineage (NCBI taxonomy): Eukaryota > Metazoa > Chordata > Mammalia > Primates > Tarsiidae > Carlito > Carlito syrichta. The sequence goes on along the minus strand of NW_007009537.1, from coordinate 215,105 downwards.
TAGCTTATCTGAATTCTTGGCTTCAATTTCTCTATAAGTGAAAATGGTTAACTGTAAATGAAACACCAAAACAGGATACATGTTATAAATAAATAATAAGAGGTAAATTCTGTCATAAATTCAACCTGTCAACCACGAAGCTAAATTCAGGTTGACTGTGTCTATTCTCAAAGATCCCTGGGATAAAAAGCACTTTTCAACCGTTAGCTTCAATTGTGCATACCTACTGGAAGAGGCAAGAAGTGTGTTGAGTTGGTGGGGAAGGGCATACATATATAATACCTTCCATCACTTTGCCTATGTTAAATTTCTGTTGGGATATTTATGAAATCACACATCGTCTGAAAACCCTCAACATGAGAATGAAGCCCATGTGATCACAGATCTTTAGTGATTTACAAAATGAGGGCAAAATAAAATATGAAGTATTGATGTTTTTTGTTTCTACTTGCTGTTTTTGAGAGTAAAAGAACCAGGGAGATGATACCATAATAATGACAGAATGGAGACTTTAAAAATTTCCTAGGAATTGTTTAACTGACATGTTTGTGGGGAATATTTGACAAAGAAGTCAAGTGGAAAATAACCTAGTTCTGCCTGAATCTCATTCTTGTCAGGGTGGTTTTGGAGCTGAGGAGGTGAAGAAAAGTTGAGGGAAATCAGAGAAGGATGCCAGATTTGAAAACCATTCAGTGACTGCTGTTATCTGCTCTGGACCATCAGGATCTTTATTGATTTTCAAGTAGGACAGGGTAGTTTTATTTTTGGTTTTATTTCAGTTTGCCACTCATAGTATTCAGCGGGTTATGTCAGGGTTGAGAGAACAATCCCACCTCATTAAATCAAAACTAGTTGGCTTTGTAAGTTTCTTGCATTAGAATCACCAGAACGATGATCAGGTCCTTTCCCACACCTACTGAATCAGAATCTCTGGAAATAAGCATATTAATATCGTTAAATGATTTTGAAGAAGTGTGGCACTTGTTAAAGCAATCTTTGTTATCTGCATATTTTCAATTATATTGTCTCTTGAGGCTTTGATGGTATAAAAAAAAAGAAGAATCCATCTGATACCATGTTGCATATAGTGGAAGATTTCCTGGATTCTTTACATGACTCCTTGGACAAATATCAGATATAAACCCCATGTGAGTATACTCAATGTAAAATTTACTTCCATTAAAAAAAAAAGAGAAATTGGAACTGTTTTGTAGAATTATCCCTTACTGTAATGAAAACCTTTTGAGAGATTCAGCCTGTGTTCTTATTCCAGGGTCAGCCCTACCGCCCTTGGTGATCATTTTGTTTATGATGTTCTATGTAATGCGTTCAGAGTAAAGAAAATAGACTGCAGGAATTAACACCAAAATTCTCTGTTATTTCTATTTGTGTAGCCAGCTAATCCTTGAGTTAAAGGATTTCTGCTTTCTTTTCCCATGAAAGCATAGGCACACATACTCAAATATGTTTCTGATTTATGCATCAGTGCTGGTCTGTTTACCCTGGATTCTGTGTTGTATTTTGTTATGTACAGTTTCAAAAATTTGATGCTTGTTATTATGAGTTATTTATTATTAGATATATTTTCTCTACATTTTGTTATGTGTAAATTGGCAAGAAATTGGTTGAGTAAGAAGGCAAAACAAGATGATCTTTGAATGTACATTTCAATTCTCAGATACAATGATTAAATGATAACCTTCAGTCCTTATTAGCTTGAGTACTTGTAGCAATTCCATAGATTCTATATAGATAATAGAGATCATCTTTAGTAGATTCTTTTAAAATTTCTGTTAGTAGGTTTTATTTTTATAACCATTTTAGGTTTACAGATAAACTGCTCAGAAAAAAGAGAAGAGTGTCCATATGTCCCTTATCTTCCCTACAGTTATTATTATTAACAACTTGTATTAGTGTGGTGCATTTGGTATAATTAACTAGCCAGTATTGATACATTATTATCAACTAATGTCTATAGTTTAAATTGAGTTTCAGTCTTTTTGTTGTTATGCATCATGGGATTTGACAAATGTATAAAGACATGTATTCACGATTACAGTATTGTAAAGGAAAGGTTCACAGCTTAAAAATCCCCTGTGCTCTCTACCTTTTCATCTCTCCCTTCTTCCTTTCCTCAGAATCCCAGGAAATCACTGATCTTTTTATATCTTTACCTTTTCTAGAATGTCATGCAGCTGGAGTAATACAGGTTGTAGACTTTTTCAAACACTTAGGTTGATCCTATATTTTTGTTATTGTTAATACCTATTGATTTTATGTATGAGAAAAAGTTTCTTCATAAAAAAAATTGTCACTCAGGCTGTGGAAACCTTTTACACTGTGTTTTGTGTGTAAATATTGAAGCTAGATTTTAATCAATTTTTAATTGTCTTTTCTTTATAAATTCTTATTAATTGTGATGATCATCCACCTTTAATTCATGTGTTTATTTTTACCAGGAAACATTCTCTGAAGCCTGTTGTTGTTCTTGCAAAGCTGGCTTCTTGAGCATACCTGTCTGGTCATACTGGGCCCATGCTCGAAAGACTTCACATTTGGTTTCATGCTCTGCTGTTCGTGCGCTCAAATTCTGAATAACTTTGCCTTTGAACTTGGAATTTGTAAGTGGAGTCCAATGAGACAATGAAGCGTGAGAAGAAGAGATATGTGCAATATGCATGTCCGCCTTGCCTTGTCACTTCATTGCATATAGCCTTTGAGATGCTCTGTAGCACAGAATTCTGGTGGATCTACAATGTGTCAAGTTTTAGCCAATCTCAAGGGGAGTGCAATTAAGCATGTAACATAGAGTAAGCAGGGGCACTGATGGGCCAAAGAAGCCATGCTTTCTTGTGGAATAGGCACTCATTTCAAATGCAGAAGAAGGCAATAGTACTATAAAACACAAACAGCCAAGGAACTCCATCATATCATTTCTTTCCCTTGCATGAGCCAAACACTTACAAAGAAAATGATAACATAAAATAATGGAAAAAATAGGGCAATACATAGTTCCATTTCCTTTTAGTTCCTTTTACTCATCAGTAAGATGAAAGTAGAGAATGTTATAGAATATTCATATAGCAAGAAACAAAATAAAAGCAGGCAACTTAGCTTTTGCACCATCTTCAGTGTTTTAGTAAGAACAAAATACATATGCTCATATGAACTATAAATATGAATTGTGTAGTTTCAGTGATTCAACATGCAGGTTTAATGCTCTTCTTATATTTGCATTTAAAACTGCCACCATACAATATAAAAGTAAATGATAAAATTCATATTAATAATTTATATTTTAATGCCTCTTTAATTAGAATAACAATAAATAGCAAATAAAAAGCACCATGACAACTCAGAGAAATGCCATGAAGGAAAAAAGTACCTTTAACTGCACTTTTGCCCTGCTTTTTGTTTAAGGTACTCCTCATTTCCATTTTGCAAAAGGCCCTTGTAACCATTTTTTAAAGTAAACACAAGTGTTATACACAGCAAAGAAATTAGTTGTACTGAAGTGAACATTTCTAAGAACATATGTTGAAATTAAATTGTCAACAGAGTGGCTGTGCCATTTCTTTGAAATTACAACAAATATGATAGATTTCTTTGACAAATCAAAATTTAAAACTTTTGCAACTGAAGAAAAATATAAAATTAATAACAACTTGGTAAACTAGTAAGAACTGACAAAGGATTAATAATTGTAAATAGAGTGAGTTTTTAAAATCAATACATAAAATATTTTAATAGAAAAATTGACAACACATCAACAATTTATAAAAGAAGTGTAATGTATAAATAATTATAGTAAAATATGACTTCACAAATAAAATAACAAAAAATCTTTTAAAATTAGATTTTTAAAAATTGACATTGGTTGAGGTGCAATGAAAGAGACATAGTTTTCATTGCTTGTGGATAAATTCAACTTAATAAAGAATCACTATAGGACTGTGCGGCAGTGTGTATTGGGAATCTGAAAAAAAAATGTTATGCTTAAATCCAATTGTTCAGTTACTAGTAATTTATCTAAAAATTATGAGAGATGTATGCAAAGATTTTTGTGCACCATCAGGGTCCTGAGAACAGGGCCACCCTGCCTGCCATCATCACCAATACCAGCACATATCATTTGAAGGCCTGGGGATTGACCTCTGCTTGCCCCGTGCCATCAGCATCCACACACATCTTCTGGGGGCATGAGGACAGGCCCACCCCAACTGCCACTAGCAGTAATGGTGCCCAAAGACTGGCTTGTCTGGCTTCCATATCCCTAGCAAAGCCTTGTCACAACCGCCACTAACTACCACAGCCTAAGCCACTGAGGAACTCACAGACACTACTGACACCGATTACAAGCAAAGAAAACATATGGAGACTACTGCACACACCCAGATTCAAAACCAAAGACCCTACCTGACCAATGTCATAGGTACATCTGTAAAAAATAAAGTATTTTTCTAATAAAAGCCAGTCCAAAAATTAAAGCAACTGTTACTCCAGTGTAAATATCAATGTAGGAACACAAGATACACGAAAAAACAAGGAAAAGTAACATTTCCAAAGGAACACAATAATTCTGTAGTAACAAATCACAATGAAAATGAGATCTATGAAATGCCTGAAAAAAATTTAAAATGATGATATTAAAGAAACCTGGTGAGATACAAGACAACACAGATGAATGAGAAATTTAAGAGGTAGATATAGTAAAAGTAGATATAGTAAAAAGAAGAACTAAACAGAAATCTTGGAACTAAATAATTCAATGATTTATTTATTTATTTTTTAAAATTAAGAGCTTCAACAATAGACTATCAGTCAGAAAAAAGAATGTCTAAACTTGAAGGCAGTTCTTTTAAATAACACAGTCCATAAAAGAAGAACAAATAATCAAAAAGAATGAATAAAGCCTACATGATATATGAGACACCATGAAGTGACCAGTATTTAAATTCTGGGAGTTTCAGAAAGATAATAGGTAAACCAAGCACAGAAAACCTATTTGGAATGGGATAGAGGACCCAGAAATAAATGTATGTATTTACAGCCAACTTTATTTTTTTGACAATGGAACCAAGGATATGCATTGGAGAAAGGACATCCTCTTTAATAAATGGTTCTGGGAAAACTGGATATCCATTAAGGGAATGATGAAACTAGACCCCATCTCTTACCATATACAAAAATCAAATCAAAATGGGTTAGGCATTTAAATATGAGGCTTAAAACTATAAAATACTAGATGAAAATATAGGAAAACACTTTAGGCCATTGGTCTAAGCAAATATTTTATGACTAAGACCTTATAAGCATAGGTAACAAAAACAAAAAATAGACAAATGAGCGTCTCACACCATAGGAAACAATCAATAGAGTGAAGAGAAAGCCTGTTGAATGGGAGAAAATATTTGCAAGCTATCTGACAAGAAACATATCCAGAATATACAAAGAACTCAATTCAACAGCACAAACGAAATAATCCCATTTAAAGTTGGGCAAATGATCTGAATAGTATTTCTCAAAAGAAGAGGTACAAATGGCCAACAGGTGTATAAAAAATGCTCAATATCAATAATCACCAGGGAAAATGTAAATAAAAACCTCAGTGGAAGATCATCTTATCTTAGAACGGCTACTATCAGAAAGACAAAGAACAAATACTGGCAAGGATGCTGAGAAAAGGGAGCTCATACACTGTTAGTTGGAATGTAAATTAATAAAGACATTATGGAAAACAGTATGGATGTTTCTTAGAAAAATTAAAAGTAAGAGTACCATATAATCCAGCAATCTCATTACTGGTCATTTATCCAAAGAAAAGAACATCAGTGAATCAAAGTGACACCCACACCATCCTACTTATTGCAGCACTACCCACAATAACCAATATAAGGTTTCAATTTAAATGTCCATGAATGGATAAACAGATAAAGAAAATGTTGCATATTTACACAATGGAATATATTCAGCCATAAAAAAAGAATGAAAACCTGTCATTTGCATCAACTTGGATGGAATTGGTGGTCATTATTTTAAGTAAAGTAGACCAGGCACAGTAAGACAAATATAATCATATGTGGGAGCTAAAAAGGTTGATTTCATGGAGGTAGTGAGTAGAATAATAATTACCAGAGGCTGGGGAGGGTGAGGAGAGAAATGAAGAGAGGTTGGTTAATGGGTACAAACAAACACTTAGATAGAAGGAATAAGTAATAATATTTGATAGCACATTAAGGTGACTATAGTTAACAAAATTTTATTATATATTTCAAAATATCTAGAAAATATTTGAAATGCTTCCAACACAAAAAATGATAAATATTTGAACTGATTTGATTATTACATTTTGTATGAATGGTTCAAAATATCACTTGTACCCCCAAAATATTTATAGTTACTCTGAATCAATGAAAAAATATTTTTATATAAGGATGCTGACTTTTATTTTTCTATAAGACATAGTGGTAGTTTCAAATAGGTCCACAATTTTTGTAGCTTTTCCCTTCAAAAGGTGAAGCCAAATTCACCTCCCCTTAACTGAGAACAAGGGCTTAGTGACTTCCTTCGAGTGAGTAGAATATGGTGGAAACGATAGTGCAGGACAAGACTTTGAAGTGTTTCACGGTTTCATCCTTGCTATCTCTCTTTCTTGGTTTATTTGCTCTAGGGAAAGACACTCAAGTGACCTTGTGGAGAGGCTCAACTGGTAGCACAAGTTCTCCTGACAACAACCAAGTAAGTGCACCATCTTAGAAGGGAATCCTCCAGCTCAATAGGTCCTCCAGCAGACTGGATGCTACTCAAAAAGTCAGTGGTGGATAGGAATGCTGTACGGAATATTTGGCAGACTCCTACAGGTGAATGTTATTGTAATTTTGGAGGAAAGCTTTGCCATCTTCTATAAGTTACTACTCTCATATTGTGAAATATCTTTTGGTTTGCTGACAGGTTTGACCAGACTGAACACTTGACCATAGGTCATTGAATTACCATGCAACCTGAACTGCCCATCACAAACTGCTGTCATTTGGCCCATCAAGTCATAAATTTTTTGCATTCACAGCAGAACTCTATTATCAAATGGAAGGGGAACATACTAGATTATGCTCACATAGTCCTGCAGGCACAAGTTGCATGAGAGAAGTCTAGATACCTGGTAGTCTCTACCTTCTCTCCACCTGCTTCTCAAACTCTACTTTCATAGAGAATTCTCAACTGGCTAATTGAGAGTAATGACCAATTGACTATAGAAGGAATACCCTGGGAATGGTTTAATAGATGGTTCTGGAAAATCTGTATACACCTACCATCCAAAGTTGAATGACTGCAGCACTATGGCCCCTCTCCAGGATGGCCCTGAAAGACAGTGATAAAGGGAAGCAATCTAGTGGCCATACATTTTAAGTTTTTCATTTTTCCTAAAAGGAGAGATGATCAGAGTTATGGTTCTATACCTATTTCTGGACTATAGCTAAAGAGTTGGCTGAATAGTCTGGAAAGAACATGATTGGAAAATTAGTAACACTAAAGTCTAGGAAAGAAGCATGTGGATAGATCTCTTTGAATGGGCACTTGTTGTGAAGATATTTGTGTCCCATGTGAATGGTCACCAAAAGGTTAGCAGAAGAAGGATTGTAATGATCAAGTGGATAAAATGTCTCATTATAAAGAGATCAGTGAGCCTCCATTCCTAGTCATTCCTGGTACTGCCCACTGGGCTTAGGAAAAAGAGGCCATGGCGGCAGGAAGGGAGGTTATACATGGTCTCAGCAACATGAACTTTAACTCGCTAAGGCCATACTGGTTACATCCATGACTGAATATCAAAAATGCTTTCCAAATTGCTTTCCCTCTTGGTAGTGCTTCATTCAAAACTACCATCTATAGATACATAATGCCATCTTTATCATTGTTGCATTCACACAGCATTGTTTATAACCAAGGAAATCACTTCACAACAAATAAAATGGAGCAACGGACCCATGCTCATGAAATTTACTGATGTTACCCTGTAACACTATTGCCTTGATACAACTGACTTGACAGAATGACTTTTAAGAATTCAATTATGGCACCAGCTAAGTTATAAAACCTTTGGGGCCTGAGGAAATTTATTCCAGGATGTGGCATGTTTGTTAAATCAGAATCTAGTATTTGGTTCTCTTTCTCCAATACCCAAGATTCACAGATCCAGAAATCATGGGATGGCAATTAAATTGACTGTTTTCACTACTAAGCCTGGAAATCCAGTAATAAAGTTTTTGCTTCCTGTTCCCACAACTTTAGACTCTTCTCATTAGAGCTTATAATTCCAAAAGGAGGAATGTTTCTACTAGGGGATAGAATTCCATTGAATTGGAAGCTGAGACTGCCACCTGACTACATTGAGTGACTTGTGCCACTGACTCAAGAGACAAACAAAGGCATTTCTGTACTGGCTGGGGTGTATTTTCCCGACTATCAACAGGAAATTTATTGATTCTAAGCAATGAGGGTAAGAAATATGCCTGGAGTACAGAAAATTCTGATCCCTGACCTTTTTGTTCCGTTTAATTTGAATACAGCTTGCCTTTATGAAGGTAATGTCCATGTGTTTTGATTTTCTTTTTTCTTGTTTCATTTTTACCACATATTAAGTGTAAAATTTGCTGAGTGTGGGACTTACATTCATTTATTTCATAATCACTGAATAAATAATGAATGGAATTTAAAACCAGGAGTTGCTCAACACAGAGAAATGAGTCAGGATCTGTCCCACTTAAATCACAATTTCTTAATTCTCCCTTAAACCTAGCAATGTATTCCCCGAGTACTAGAATAAAACGATCCATTAGCAGTTACTTCTTACCATGGTTGTTTAAATTCAGCACACATTCTTCTACATTTTTGATCCTTTTTGTTGCCCTCAATGCTCCTTTCTTTATCTCTACCTTAGCAGTGTGGTTGCTGAACAAATTGCTTCAGGCTTTTCAAGGTAATAGACAAGACTGCTTTTTTTTCATGATTAACTTTGGGATTTATGAGGAGGATGCTCACAAATTGTGGGCAGAAATCATCCACTGCCCATATGTTGCTGGCGCTGATAATATGTAAAATCTATGGGATAAGCCTGCACAATCAAACTTGCATAACTATTAAGAACACTTTATTTGAAGGTCATAGGTTTTGTTTTATGTTCTTTTACATTTTTCTTACCAATTATTCAACCTCCAAAGAACTTACTACTGTCTATCTTTCATTATCTTAGAAAATCTTTAACATATTATGAAAATATTTAAACATATATTGAAAAAAGGAATAATTAAATGGATACGATGAGGCTGAATGAGAAAATTTGCATCCACTTCCATTTTTAGAGAATGTATAATTTATATCAGCTTGGATTAGGTAAAATAGTAGTTAGCCATGAGGAAATAATGACGGTTCATTTTATGGGTAAAAAATGTTCATATAGCTTTTATTGGCCTCATTTTAAATTTTGAGCAGTATCCTGCTGTTTATACCTAATCTTATCTCTTAAATGTATTCCAAATAAAACTATCTAGCCCAGGTCTCATAGGTAAGATATTTCTATTCCCATTTTGAAGATGAGACATTACCAAAGTTGAGAACTAAAATGTCTAGTCCATAAGTGGTGGGATGGACCTAGGAGGAAAGACAGGAGAAATTGGAGACGTCAATTCAATACCCTGGGCAGGGAGGGCAAAATGCAGAGACTGGATCAAACACTAGTTTTGGTGGGAAGATATTACAGGTGAGAACTCAAAGGACAAATTATGTTCAGCAGGTTGAGTATTGGTGCTCCATTTTCTCAGGTGGAGCAGTTGTAGGTAATGTCAAGTTCAAGTTGTGTTCATGCCAAAGAGAAGGAAAGAAGGTGATAATTGGAATTAAGTAAGAAGACCACAGATCCATGAAGTCAGGGTGACAGATGGGTGATTTACACATTCATAGAAGTTATCAGAATGATGGCAGAAGATAGCTGTGAGAGTGAGCAAATTGTGGACAAGTATGAGCACTGAAGAAGGATAAGGATGTGGAGTCAGGCAACTTAGGAGGATGGATAATTGCAGGAACTTTGTATAGCACTTAGTAGCCAGAAGGAAAGTGACACCCTCTGTCCTGAGACATCTGGGGTTTCCCAGAAAGAGTCCAAACTTGAAAGAGTTTGAAGGAAAGCAGTATCTGGAGGGGGAAAACAAATTTAAGATCAAACTAGGAGGTGAGCAGTATGGAGGGTAATGATTCTCACCTAGCATCACATTTGAATCAACTCCACCGGCTTTTGAAAATCAATCATGTCTAGGTACTTCTTAAAACCAGCTGTGTCTAATCTCTCAGATGAGGCCCTGCCAGCTGTCTAATGTAAAGGTTCAGAAAAATCTTAATAGAAAGGTTAGAAGAGAGGCTGTTGGGATCAAACAAGAGTCAGCTGGGAAGAAAAAAACAGCAGTAGGGAATTAGAAAGAGGGAGATGACCTAATGGACTGGCATTTGAATCTGTGATGGGGACAAGAAGCATGGGATTGACTGCTCTCTGGACATGGGATGGGACTTCGCGTTGCTGGTACATTGCGATGGGCTCTACATAGCTTCCTGGAAGACTTTCATTACTCTCACAGTGGACATTGTGCGAGCAGCAAGTGAAAGAGATAGCAATTGCTATGAGGAAATGGTTGGGATGAGAGGTCAGAAATGACATATTGATCTTATTTTCTTTCTCCTCTGATTCTTCTTTCTTTCTCTCTCTCAACGTCTCACTCTAAAGCCTAGAGGTTGGAAGAACTTTGCTGCTCCTGTAAAGTATAAGTAACTCATTTAGCCACGGTAATAGGTGATGGTGGAACCTGCATCTGCTTATGCAGTTTCCTTTTTCTTTGCACTCAAACACAAAACCCAGCCTCTTCGGCAGTTTTCTCAGAATCCCTTCTCACAAAAGCACTGAGCAAGATTCAAATGCAACTGCTCTTGGGCTTGATGGTGACCTGGATGATGGTGGATGGAGTCTCCAGAGGAAGACGATGCATGATTTCTTTACTTCCAGAGGCAGGGACATGCCCCACACTGGGAGATAAACAAAGCCAGGCAGCTCTCTGATCACCTAAGGACCTCAATTTTGAGTCTTAGAAACCCTAAACTCTTTGGTAGCAATCAAGTTTTTTTTATTCATATAGTTGTATATGTAGCTGAATGTATATAATTCACTGCTCTTAAATATCCACCTTAGCTATAAAACTCTTATGCCCTGCATAATCATAAAGATATGTTTAGGCCTTTATCATCATATGTAGAATGTATGTGCTGTGTATATGTATGTAAATTTACACATATGCAAATATTTTTAATTTTAAACCCAGTCTTCTAGAGCAATTCTGTTCTGAGTAAGGTTTAATTAACACAAGAGTTAAAGTGGTTTACATGACTCTATCTTGTTGATTATGACTTACACGGGCAGCAAATTAGAGAACATGGCTTCTGATAAGATCCTAGGGATTATTCTGGGAAATCTTTAGACCAATGATGGTGAACATGCTTATGCTGGGAACCTGCTTACCAGGGATTTATCCTCAGGGGTCTGAGTCCTGCTTTTAATAAAACCAGTAACCTAAATCCAAACTGGTGGTTCCTATTTTTTCACAAACCTGTGTTGTCTCACTACATTCTTCTGAATTTACTTCACTGATGGAGAAAATTCGAGGGCTCCTTGAGTTTCTTTGAAGTTTGTGCATCTCTGGTAAAATGTGTCCATAGTAATTTTTTTCCACTGAAGACTAAAATTTCCAAACTGTATTTAACAGTTCTGTGTTATGGTTTGTAGCAGATGAGCCTTTGGTTAGAACACATGCATGGAGGGCTCCTCTCTCATGACCCCATTACTTCCCAAAGACCTCATCGTGTTGAGGGTCATGATTTCAAGATATGCATTTTAGGTGGGCACAAATATTCATTCTGTTTCATGGAGGACAATCACTCTTGGCACAAGGACCAACAGGCAAAAAAGCCCCCTGTAGAGAAAATTTCTGGTGTGTGTGAGGGACAGCAAAGAAGCCAATGTGTCTACAGTGCTATGAAAGGTAGGGACATGTGCGGGGCTAAATTCAGAGATGTGACTTGAAGGGGGGTAGGATGAACATAGTGTATATGAGGGGAATCAGATCTTAAGGGACCTCGTAGACTAACCTAAGTTGTTCTGAGGGAGAGGGGATAGCACTGAGCAAAAGAGTAACACCATCTGGTTGGGAATCACCAGGCTGTTGGGCTGGCAATAACCTGTAGTCTCAGGGCAGAGCTGAGAAATGAGTTAGGAGGCTATTGCGAAAATTGAGAGATTTTGGTGTGCTGTATTGCAGTCAAAGTGGTAAGTACTGATCAGATTGTAGAGAGATATTTTGAATGTAGAATTGAAAGATGTGTCAAATGTGGGGTGTGAGACTTGGAAAGGAATTCGAGATGTTTCCCTGGGTTTTGGCTTACAAGTGAAGGGATGGAATTGTCTGGGACTTGAAGAGAAGGAAAAATAAGTTTGCCGGTAAAAATGAAGAGCTCGGCTTTAAACATATATTGAGTTAGAAACGTATTAAACATTCAATTGTATATATGAATATAAGGTTTAAGGAAGGGGTTTTGACTGGAGATAAAAATTTGGATGTTCAGAGTATATTTTATCTAGAGCCATGATACTGAATGCCATCAGGGGAATAAATATAGATTTTTTTAAAAGGCATGATTGACAGTTCAGGAAGTAAATTAATTTCCTTAAGAGTAAACTACATCCCTACCTAGAGGGGTATAGTCTTTCTCTAGAACCCCCTCAAACTCAACAGAATAAATGAATCTGACCTCAGAAACTTTCCTGTTGCCCTGGAGGAATGGTGGGTCACCAACAGGTTGGTCAGAGTGGATTTGCATCAAGCCCAGATCCATCTGACCTCTGGCATGTTTGGGCCATCCTTCAGTGTGAAGTCAGGAACATACCTGCATATCCATATAGGGTCCCCAGGGCTCTCTACTTATGGTTTATGTGATTCTAACTGTATGAATACAAAGGCAGAATATCTAGGAACAAGCACAGATCACTAACAAAAATTTTCCAACACAGTATTGAGATCTGTAGAGATATTATTTATATGACTATCAGAGTAGTTATTGTCTCAGACTAAAACAATTGCATTTCGATTGCACTATATTTAAGATTGTCCTCAAGAAAAAGGTGTAGCACTTGCTTATCTTTACAAAACTAAAAGGCCCATGGCGGTGATTTTTCAATGAAATAAGGTAGCTTTTCCCATAGATGGTTTTAAGATATTCTTTGAGGGCTGATGTTTGTAAGTTGTTTTAATTTTTCCACTTTTTAAAGTCCTATCATATCAATTTATATACATGTGAATACACACATTTCTAAGAAGTAGACTAAGGCATCATTAGAATTAAGATTTTTTTTAGAAAGAGTGCAGATTTTAAGTTGTACCTATGGCTCGTGATAAAGAAATAATATTAGGATTTATGTAAAACATTTATTCTTTTATGTCTTATCTATAAAAACTTTATCTCGAATAAATATAGTAGGCACGCTTCTGAAATTTTTATTGTGTATTTGTCAAATGCTTTAATTTTAAAATGGGATAACTAGAAGTAGATAATAGCTATACAAAATTGATAAGTAATAGGATACTTATAAGACACATTAGACAAACAGAACATGTAGAAAATCTGAAATAAAAGCACCACACAAAGAGGTCCATTGGTCAATCCAGAAAGCTTATTAAACATGAAGTCAGTCCAGTGATTCTGTTCCTAAAAAGGTAATTATGGCATTGGCATGCTAAATGAGAACTCAGAACATAGGAAACACTTGGCAACTTTCCCATCAGGTACTCAAAACTGTCAAAACCTCCATGTGCTCAATTCTGATTTTGTAACTAAATGAGGCAATGTACATGGAGGATATTCAAAGGATGCCAATATAAGACAATGTAGGCAATGAAGAAGTTAACAAATGGATATTATTTGTCTGAGGGAAACATGACAGAAGAGGTATGATATAGTCATCAATTTTGTGGGAAAATCCTCATCAATAATGAGGCTACAGTATAGTAAGAAAGAGCAAGAAATTTCAGAAGCAAACAAGCATAGAATAAAATCCTGGCTCTACTAATGAATTGCCCGCCTTTGAGAAACTAACTTAACATCTCCTGGTTTCTTTATCTGTAAATGGGGATAAACATACAACCCTATATGTGTTACTATAAGATTAGATTGAGATAATGTAAGTAAAATACTTAGCAAAATGTCTGGCAGAAAACAATAATAGAAGTGACAATATAAACAGATATAGTCTGTAGTGGTGTTGATGTTCATTTGGGCTATATTGGACAGTTAGGAGCATGATTTCAGGAGTTATATGGCCTGGGATCAAATTTCAGCTATGTCACAACCTAGCAGTGGGACCATGGGATACTTATTTAAAAAATTTCATTTTTCTCATCTGTTAACCCAGGATTGTTCTTATAGCTTTTGTGAAAATTACATCAGTTAACATGTAAAATGTTTAGAATTGTGTCACAGACTATTATTTTATTCTTTTATCTCTTTCCCCTTCCCTTTCTCCTCCTCCTCCTTTTTCTCCTCCTCGTCTTCTTTCTTCCTCTTATAATCACTATGGTTCAAAGGCAGTATTTGGGGTATTTCTGACAAGTTGAAAATGTGGGAATTCAAACATTGCAAAATATGCATTATCACTGATCTTATCTGTTTGGCTAGTCCTGTTATCTTTCCCTCCATTTAATCACAAGAGCACTTCCTAATAAATCTTCTGCATGCAGATCTTTATCTAGAGTCTACTTTCTGGAGAAGGCAGATCATGACAATCACCACCACTGTCTTCTTGCCAATAATAACTAATGTGAGTTTTTTTATGGGCTGGATGGTGTGCTAAATTCTTTATATGCGTTATCTAATATAGCATTCAATAGTTAAGTACTATTATCTCCATTTTTTTTGTATTGGTGGCAATTGTAGTTCAGAGACACTAATAAATTTTCCTTGGTGACTCAGCTGTGAAATGGTGAAGCTGGGATTTGAAATACGTGTTTCAATTCCAAAGACAGCACACTTTACCATAATGCTCTACTATCATTTAGTAGGTGCTGAAAAAATATTTACTGACTACTTTGAAGCACTTTGGTATTTTCATTTAGGTATCCTAAACGAGTTCATTATTGTTGTTAGTAAATGCAAATAATGAGTGATGGGTGGTAAAGATGAGAAAGAGAAGCAGACCAAGACATTTCTCTAAGGGAAGACTTTTGTTCAGAAGATAAACGTATTAAGGAATGTCAAATGCACAATAAACATGGAAAATATGACCAATGTCACAAGCATTGAGAGCAAAGTCCATTAAAAGAACATTGAGATACCATCAGATAGGCACAATTTGTAAAGAACTGACCATGTCAATATTGGTAAAGATGTGGGAAATGAAACACCCTGATTACACTTTACACTGCTGATTAAAGTTTTAAGCAGTACTTTTGAAAACAATTAGACACTACCTACTAAATTGGAAAATGTGCATACCTTACAACTTTGCATTCCAACTTAAATATCTAGAGAAATTCTTATATATGTGTATTCATAGGGAAATATGTGGATGCTCCAACAACATTTTTTGCGAAGGTAAAATTTGTTTTTAAAGTTCAAGTGTCTACCACAAGGAAATGATATATTTTGGTGAGATATATATATGATGAATGTTCAGACAGTATTTAAAATAAATGAATTTAAATGTAGTATATGTATCAACATGGCTGGAATTTGAAGATACTAGGCCAAAAGAAAAAAAGTTTCAAAATACAATATGATACCAGTTTTGCAAGTTAAAAAATAATCAATATGTGTATATTGTTAATGAATACAGGTGTGTGGTGGAAGTATAAAATTTTAAACTATTTGTAGAGCAGATCTATGACAGTGTGTATTTTCTTAGGAGAGCTGATGGGTAGAACTGGTGAGAGAAACAGTACATTTAACTTTTACTCCACAGTTTTAGATTCCAAAACAAACTGACACTAACAGAAAACACCTGAGGCAAATATAAGTCCACAGATTCTGTTTTGGGACAAAGGATTTTTACCCTTGTACTTTGCTGTATTTTATTTATGCTTTTCAAAATTCAATGCAATAACTGTAAAAGAGAACATGTGTGTAAGTTCACTAATAAATTACATTGTGAAGTGAAACTGTAGCTATTTAAATAGAATCTAGATGTGTAGGTTATTTCTAAATGAGCTTTAAGGTATAAATATATTTTAACTGAAAAATCGAGGACATTTTGTGTGTTTTTTGTTTTGTTTTGTTTTTTTCTCATGGAGGGTGATTTAGGGGTATCCTTTCTTAGTGCAGGGTGAGTGTAATAAATCAGTGGTTCCTATAAACCTGTCTGATCTTCACAATCACCCAGGGAATACTTTAATATGCAACAGTCTGACCCACACCCCAGGTTTATGAAGCACATTCTCAAAGGGTGTCCCAAAGATTTGCTCCTTTTCTTCCTGTAGTCTTTGATAGCTCCCAAGGGAGTCAGGTAATTCGCCTGGCTTGAAAACCTAACTCCAGATGCTTTCTGAAGTTCCTTTCCTCTCTATTATTTTTTTAAGAGATTAATTAGTTCAGTGTAGCATTGGAGTCCAGTTCTTCCTCAGGGAGGGACATTCCGGAAGTGGGTGGTGGAGAAGATTTCTAAAGTGGGTCTTTCTTTTAACTCCAATAGGCATATTCCTGCTTATCTTTCAAAGCAGTTCAGACTTAAGATAGCCCATAAAAATCAGATATTTCCACATATAAAGTCCTGAATGCTTTTCTTACTTTGGTGGATGCTTAGTCATTTTTTTTCTTTCCTTTATCTTCAAGACTGTTATAGGTATTTGAACATCATTAACAGCATTATGGTCTTGGCTGTCCAGAAAATAAACATGGCTGCAGTTTTATCAGGATGAAGCTTCTTGTCTGTACAAAAGGGAACTAGTAAGCACAGACCTTTTCTGGATTTCAGTGCATCTTGTACTTCATCCGCAAGTGGCTGGAACCTTCATTTTACCACAAGATAAAAAATAGGACAATGGTTTATACCTGTAAGGTGTTTTCTTTTTGAGAGAGGCCTCACCATAAATCCTTCTGTGGGTTATTAGAGGAGTTACATGTCTTCCAGTGTCTCAGACTATAAATATACTAGTCATAAAAAAAAGGGTGCCCCCGACAGAGGCTTCTCATCTGTATCTCTGTCTGATAGGGCTTTTCTGAGGGCTGGAAGAAGGAAAGACACCAGAGGAGAAAGTATCAGGAAAAAAAGTTCCATGTGGAAACATTTTGTGTTTACTAGCTTTTAAAGGTTATTTCCTGAGAAGTGGCCTGAATATATGTTTCTAAATACTTTTTCAACATGAATAGAAGTAGCAGGCTGCTATTGAGAGTGATTGCTCTGGCGTTTTATTTTAGTTGTTTTATCCAGTCTGAACACAGAATTTCCTTATTTCTGCCTTGGCCTTGTACCGTTAGTTCATTCTGCCCCCCCCCCTTCTCTTTGTCAATGTCTGATAAAAGGAGTCTCCAGGAACCCAACTGAGGTTCATAATAAAAGTTTTTGACCCTGTTCTTCCGTCTCATTCGTGTTCCCTGACCTGCTTCTGTATTCACTCAGTCCCTGACCCCTAGCTTTCTCGTTTAGCCTAACACTTGCCTCTGAGATTGAATTCTAGATTCAACTTTTCCAATGTGACTCTGTTTTGGCCCCTGTCACTCCATATGTTCTGTTTTTAACTCCTACATACAAACCCAGCATTGTTTGTATGTACTCTTATGATTGACACCTGAAAAGGAAGAAGATGCCACCCCTTCCCCAAAGATAGGGCTGATGCTTTCTTGCCCAATTTTGCTATGAAGATCTAAGAATTTTCATCAGTCCTTCAGCCATATCTGAGTCTGACTAGATTTCATTTGTAAATGTTCATTATATGTTTGCAGGGGCTCACGTATATTCTTATGATCTTGTATTCTGAGAACATTTTGGAAACACTTCATTTGGGATTGTCTTCTGAACACATTATCTCCTGTAATAAAAACTCAGTTGGTGTTTGTTGAATGAGCCAATTTCAGATATGTATAGAAACATCACTCTTGTTGCCTTTTTATATTAAATAAAAAAATTCTCAGCTTTTGTCACATACCTTATTTATAGCATGTCATGTTATAAATAGATGATATATTTTTAAAATTTTAAAACATTTTTAAAAATAAGTAATTAAAAACAATTTAAGGGCACATTTCTATAATTGTCTCCCTCAACCCACATGACTAAGGATTTATCAGTATTGAAAACTTTTTTTTTTTTTTTTAGTTAGAGTCTCACTCTGTCGCCCAGACTGGAGTGCAGTGGCCGCTCCCAGCCACCGCAGCCTCAACCTGCTGGGCTCCAGTGATCCTTCCGCCTCAACCTTTCAAATAGCTGGAACTACAGGCACGTGCTACCATGCCTGGCTGATTTTTGATTTACTGTAGAGATGTGGTCTTGCCAAGTTGCTCAGGCGGGTTTCGAACCTGCAGACTCAGGCAATCCACTCACCTTGGCCTCCCAAAGCGCTGGGATTACAGGCTGAGCCACCGAGCCTGGCCGAGACTTTTTAATGTATGTGCCACAGACTGGGAAATAATTTCACAATCAGGAGATTGAAACAGATTTCGAGTAATGGTGGAATTTCTAGAGGAAGTATATGATCTATAATGCATTCTTTAAAATGAATTATATTCATTTAGTTGATGCTATTTTCCTAAAAATCAGCCACAGTATCTTATAGCTGTTTTACATTGAGCTGCCCTAGAAATAGTCTAGTTTTGGACAGTCTAGTAAGATGGCACTATAACACCATTTGATTTTATTTAATGAAAGTCATCTAAACTAGAGAACAATTGAGCCCCAAAGAAACCTCTAATCCTTATAAAACTATAAGGAGTAACATACTCAAAGAAACAAAGTAGAAAACATTTTACTTTCTTTTTCATTTTTCTTCTGGGTAGATTTTAGTTAGTTCCTCAAATACTTTATTCACTATTCTGCAAACATTGCTTGAGTGTTTTCTCTGCTTCAGATACTGCACTTACAATTGACCATAAAGCCATAAATAACATAAAATAATCCCTGTTCACAAGGAACAAATAGTTGCTTTGGGGAAGATGGACACATAAACAAACTTTCTAACAACGTTAGGTACTTGTTAGTGACTTGTGAAAAGTGCTCTAGGATTATAGAAATGATATATGGACTAGGAGACTTGAGTGGAGTGCCTACTTCACCAGAAAAATACTACTGATGGAGATCAGAGGTTGGCAAACTTTTTCTGTAAAGGGCCAGATAGGAAACATTTTGGGCTTTGTGGTCAGTCTCTGTTGTAAGTACTCAACTTGCATATATGGTACAAAAGCAATCATGAACAATATAAAAATAAATGAGCATGGTTGTGTTCTAATAAATCTTTATTTACAAAAAAAGGCAGAGTATTAGGTCAGATTTGATAAACGGTCAAGTTTGCTGATCCCTAAGCTATGTCATGAGGGATGGGTAAGACCAAGGCATTTCAGGCACAAAGAACAGCATGACAAAGGCTTAGAAGCAAGAGAGTGTACATATCCCTGGGTAATAGCAATGTGAATCTGGCCAGAATAAGGAATGTTGGGAATGAGAGAACTGCACAAATAGTTAAGGCTATGTTGGTTAAGGTCTTGCATGAAGTTGGATGTTATCCTGTGGGGAGTTATAAAGTGAGCTTCTGTCCCCTAAAACTTCTATAAATCCACTCATTCCTCTTCAAAAGGCAGTGATGGAAAGTCTGTTAGACAAAAGAACATAAGGGGATAAAGATTCTTATTTTAACATTTTTCATGGGTAGCAGTGGCTAGATTATTAAAGACATGTCATAAATTTTTTCTTCAGTTGTGTATTATCTTTTCTACCACAGCATGTATCAAGAATCTGACAAAGGTGTCACCTGCATATGTCCTCTCGACCTACTCTGTCTTCAACAAACAACTTGTTTTTCTTGTTCACCTAGATATAATGGGGCACTTTGGGGAAAAATTACTCCCTCTAATGATTTTCTATAGAAATTAAGGGGGGAAAAAAGCTACTGGAGAGAGACAACCCTTAGGTGAAATGCTAAAATGAGACAACTACAGAGATTTTAAAAATTGCCCTGTAGCTCAATAGATTTTCTAATAAGACACTTTGTCTTTAAGACAGTTTTAAAAATAATTGTCCAAGACAGAGAATGTCTCAAAATCAACTATTAAAACCTGTAGTACTAAGAGAATCTTGGAGGCTTCTGCCCAGATATTGTCTGAACTTACCACCAACTCATTGTAAAGAGATTTTAAAACTATTTGATAACATGAATGTACATTGTAAAGAGCTGATTAACTATTGCATTTTAAAATTTATATTTATTTAATTTTGGCATATACCCTTCTAGACCTTTTGCTTTTTTTATTATTATTATTTATTCCAATAGCTTTAGGGGGTACAAATAGTTTTTGGTCACATAGTTGTATAGTGGCAGAGAAGTCCTGGCCTTAAGCATAACCACTACTCCCACCTGTGCACATTGTACACAATAGGTGACTTTTTGTTCCTCTCCACTTCCCCCCTCTTCTGAGTCTCCGGTGTCCATTATAACATTCTCTATGCCTTTGCAGATCCTTGATTTAGCTGCCAATTATAAGTGAGAACATGCGATGTTTGTTTTTCTGTTTCTGCATTAGTTCACTTAGGATGATCTCCAATTTTATACAAGATGCTGCAATCAACAGTCTTTCATTCTTTTCGATAGCTGAATAGTATCCCATAGTGTGTATATACCACATTTTCATTATCCACTGATCAGTTGATGGGCATTAAGTTGAGTCCACATCTTTGCAATTGTGAATTGTGCTGCAAGAAACATGTGAATGCAGGTATCCTTTTCATATAATGACCTCTGTTCCTTTAGTAGATACCTAGTAGTGTGATTAGCTATTTTAATAACACTTATTTTCTTAATTTTCTAATATGGGAGTAATATTATACAGACATCAGTAAAAGACGCAAACTCAACCCCAGAGAAGCACAGTATCTGTGAGGAAAGACTTGACCTGGTTTGGAAGACTGAAAGTTATAATTCTACCTGCAAGTCAAGGCTGTCTTTCCGAGGCCAGAGTCTTTTATTCTTTGATTGTAGTGAAGTAGCAATTATGAGATACCAAGGAACTCAGCCATGGAGGTCGAAGCAGTAGAGATTGCTACAGGATTGTGAATAAGCCTGTTTGGGTATAACTGGGTAAGTGCTGGGAGGCAGAAAAATGTGGGGGATATTTTTCTGTCCCCCTTCTTAATTTCATCCAATTGATAAAGGATCGGTTTCCTTCATTTGGGACACATCCCAAGAGTTCTTCCTCATCTATATACAGATTATATAATAAGAAAAGAGTAAGCTGTCATAAGTTCTCATAGAAAGGAACATTTTTTGACAAAGAATATGTAAACACAGTGTAAGTATCAAATAAAAACTTTTAACAAGGAACCTTCAAATGCTACATGGGTCTCTTTCATCACAAGCAATTTTTTTCCTAGCAAGGAAACAAAGACATTAGGACACTTGGCACAAAAGCAAAAGTGACCGCATTATTGATACCTTAATCTCCTTATAAGAGGGAAAAGTTCTTTTGCTGAGGTGTCAAGAAGGTCTCAGGTCGTTTTCAGATATTTTCCCATTGAAATAAGGGAAAATGGAGATTTAGGCCACTGTGCAATATTAAAGACAAAACACAAATGTCTTCAGGTGGGAAATGTTTCTGATATTGTGTCTTCTCTGGGATGCTTTATAATCAAATGTCAGGTGATCTTGGAGATTTTGATGATGAATTTTTAATGAGGGAACTCACAATGGCAGAATACTCATGGACCAGAAGACCTCAGGCAACTCAGGAGGCTCTGTGTCATTCAGGAAGTGGACACTGGAGGTGATGGAACATACATTGCTGGACCTTTGTTCTGTGACAATATCCAGGAATATATTAATCCTTGAAATGACACAAAATATGCTTGTCATCTCCTGTTTTTGCCTGCCCCCTTGTTACTTTAAGCCCATTTTTCCTTTTGAGAACCACCCTTCATTGCATGAAGTCTTGGCCAGACTATAAGTCAAGGCCCGTGGACAAAGTTTGATCAGAAGGTCAAGCAAAGTTAATCAAACATTCTCTTCCAGAATTTAAACCTAGAACAGAGTGATTCAAGGACACAAAATAATTGGAACTGATTATTCTAATTGATTAATGGGATGAAAAATATTTTTTTCTACCTGCTCACAGACAACAACAACCCTACAACCAAATAAATAAGAAACCCAGTGATACCACCACCAGCACCACCCAAGTATTAGCTGATCTCCATAAGGAATTTGCATAAATATAATTTTTCAAGAACCAGAGTAGATACCGTTTTGTTCTTAGATCCTAGTGCTAGACATATTTCTTTTTGAAAATAATCAAGGCAATTTAAAAAAATCACTTTAGAAATGAACACCATTGATAACTTTTTGCAGTGTTAAATGTGAAAGTGAGAGTGATGGTCACACCTTGTAGAAAGATTTTTTTTAAAAAAATCAAGACTTTTAAAAGTTTAAAAAACTTTTTAAAACGTGCACAATTTTTATCATTAAGTTTTCTGGGTTTTTTCCACGATGTTACAACATTTCTTCTTTTACAAATACTCCCTCAGTCTGCAAATCCATTTTAAAATCATGAGTTCATAAAAGATCCACCACATGGTGGCGCTCTGGTTGTGCCTTAAGTGAAATTGCTAGCAGTTTCCTTTTAGGAAAAGGGTTGATCAAAATATGAAGTAAAAAAAAAGAAAAGAAAAAAGAAAAAGAAAAGAAGAAGAAATCATTCCTCAGATTTCTATGGGACTAGGAAATACATGTTCTAGTTCATGTTTTCTCTGCCTCCTGCCTGTGGCATTCTCCTTCTGTCTGGGACTGGCAATGACCTTCATTTTGTCCATGTACTAGCTGCTACTGGGACCCCAAAGTGAAAACCTGGCTGAACTCGCCTGATCCTAAACAATGAGGCATGGTTTAATGAATTCCCAGTGCCTTCTCAGGACTGTTCCTCTCTTACCCATTCAGAACCTTGTCATTCTTTCCATAAATGAAACACCAGGGAATTTCCAGCACACCCCAGCCTCCTGACCGGTAGCTTCCTGGCTTATGCTCACCAACCTGAAATAAAATGTACTAATGTAGTAAAGTAAAGCAAGGTCTAGTGGATAGAGTCATGGATGGGGCTATTTAAATTTAAACCTTAAATCTCCACAAAGCATATAGTCCTAAGGTAGAGAATGCTCTGGAATAGCAATGTGCTTTTTCTTTCTTTCTTTTTTGCCTTCAGGAACCCTGTGTTTTTCTCTTAAGAGAAAATTGCCTTAAGGTAGAGAAAGGTCTAGTTCTGCATACCTGGAAAAAGCTGACCTGGCAATTTCTGGTACATAATTCACAGGAGATATGTGTACACTAGGGACCAGTGTGCTATCCCCTATTGTGGATAAGAATAACATCTCGGTTGAGCTATATGAAGAGGAAATTATAAGTAGATTGTTCAAGAGGCATTTTTCAATAAAAGAAAGAGAAATTAAATTATTTTCTCTAGTTGTGGGGGTGTATTAGATTTCTACTGCTGTGTAACAAATTCATATAACCTTTATGTCTATAAAAAAAAATACCCATTTTATAGGGCAGAAGTATGGGTACTGCATAGGCATGGCTGGGTTCTGTGCTCAGATTCTTATTAGACTGAAGTTGGGTTGCTTCCAGGTTCAGTGATTTTTCCAAGATTTATTTCCTTGTGGTCCTATGACTGAGGTCCATATTTCCCTGCTGGCTATCAGCCAAGGGCCACTCTCAGCTCTTAGAGGCCATTCACAGCTCTTTGCCCTGTGGGTACACAGGCAATTCACAGCAGGGCTGTGCTTCTTCTAGGCCCAGCAGAACATGTCTTTCTGAATTCTTCTTCTGTGACCAGACCAGGGGGGAAAAACCTGCTTTTAAAGGGCTAATGTGATTAATTAGGTCAGGCCCACCCAGATAATCTCCCTTTCTCTCTATTTTCTTCTTCCTTTTTTTTTGAATCAGGATGTCACTCTGTTGTCCAGGATGGAGTGCAGTGGCATGGCTCACCATAGCCTTGCCCTAACCCTAAACCTAACCCTAACCCTAACCCTAACCCTAACCCTAACCCTAACCCTTTCCACCTCAGTCTCCTGAGTAGCCAGTACTGCAGGTGCATATCACCATGCCTGTTTAATTTTTATTTTTGTATAGACGAGGTCTTGCTATTTTGCCCAGGCTGGTCTTGAATTCCTGGGCTCAAGCAATCCTTTTGTCTCCCAAAGTGCTGGGATTGCATGCCTGAGCCACTGTATTTAGCTAATCACCTTTCTTTTACTTTTTCTTTTTTTTTTTGCGTCCGAGTCTCACTCCATCACCCTGGCTGCAGTGACATGCTCACGGCCACCCCAGCACTGACCCACTGGGTTCAGGCAAATCCGTCTGCCTCAGCCTTCCAAGTAGCTGGAACTACAGGCGCGCTACCACGTCTGGCTAATTTTTAAATTTATTGTACAGATGAGGTCCCACCAGCTTGCCCAGTCTGGTCTGGAACCCATAGGCTCAGGCAATCCTCTCACCTCAGCCTCGCAAAGTACTGGGATTACAGTCTTGAGCCACCGCGCCTGACCTTTTTTCATAAAATGAACTGACATGAGTCCTTAGGGAATCTGAAGACGCCAGTACCTAGATTAGTGTTGACTGAATTACTCGGAGAAGGTGACTATACACCAGAGGCTGGTATACTGTTGGAAAATAGTGGCTTTCCTGTAACTTTATTTCCTCTCCCCTGTTTTGATATCAGCACATAACAAAGCTGGGGTCATCTTCCAGTTTACTCTGCCTGAGGAAGGGTTATGGTTTTAGTCTTTCGGCTTCCTGCTGGTCTGAATAAAAATGACACAGAGTTAGAACACACTTTAGAGAACACACTTTAGAGTGGGAGTGCAATTTATCTGAGATAGTGAGAAGTTCAGAAACAGCTCAGGGTCACACAGAGGGTGGCCAATATGGCCCAAGCCATCTAATTTTCAGTTTTGGCCTCTTCCCACCAGTCAGTGCTTCTCCATGATGGGATTTTCACCAGGCTGAGGGACAATGAGAAAAATAAGGATAATTTGGTAAGTTTTAATAACATTATTTTTGATTAAATAAACTTCCTGTATTATTAGTTTATACTACTTACTTTATTTATGTATCTATTTGGTGATGGTGAGGGTTGAGCTAATTGAAGTACACAGAAATTATTTGTACAGTTATTTGTAACTCACTTCCGGATCAGGACTTGGTGGATACAGATGACATTGTGCTCTTCTGAATGTGAGGAAGACGCTTTAAAAGAGGAAAAAATAAGACCACATTCATAATAAAAATATTATGATCCAGCTATTTCAAGTGCTTAGTCTGCTTTCTAATTATTGTTTGCTATTGTTCTTAGGAAAAATTATTGTCTTTACAATTTTCAAATTATTTTACACCTCCCACCCCCAACTCCTAATACCTTCATAGTTCCTGTAGTGGTGAAGAAATTTACTACTTAGAAGAATCAAGTATCATCATTAACACTCCAGTGACTATCAACACGTGAGGCCAGTAAAACCCTGAATTTCTAATCTGTTCTATCACTCTTGTTTCTGGCATGTTTGGAATACATTATGGGCATGATAATTATTTTTCCTACTGGATTGGTAAATGCGTTTGAAAGGATATTGAGACTTAGTAACAAGATAAAGAAAATGGATAAATACATAAGAGCTATTATTTTTGTGACTGCTACTGTGTGCCACAAGGTGCTTTGATACATTTTCTCTAATTCATTCATCAACCTGCAAGGTAGATCTTATCTTTTTTACTCCACTTGTAGATAACAGCTTTCATAAAGATTAAATAACTTGGCCACAGTCAGAAATCTAGGAAGAGGCAGAGATGTTTTTCAGTCTCAGGGCTCCGTAGTCCAAGTTTATTTTGCTAGTGTGCATGACCATCAGTCATTCGATTTTGTGCCTGGGTCTATCTTTTTACGACTGTATGAGAATAATGATTATATTCAGGGATGAGAGATCGTACTGCAACCTAGAAGCCCTAAACTGGGAATCAGAAGTGGGGTTCTATTCTTGATACTGATACTGTCAACAACTGTGACTAACCTGAGTGAATCACTTTATTAGTTTTCTGAGTCTCAGTTTTCCTTGTCTGCACTTATAAAACCAAGTGGTAGAATTAAGTGATTCTTACTGGTGGTTGCTAAAAGGTTGATGCCTTTACATTTAGCTTAATTTGTTTTGTTTTATTTTTTTCATCCAATTGCTCATTCGCTTAGTCCTTTTGCTATGCATTTCTGTGACTGTTACAATTGCCCCTGTAAATATCACCATCACTGTGGCTACTACCCATATTACCATGCTACAGCAATCACATTTACTGCTACAGTGACCTCCATCAATACCACTGTTAACTAAAATTGCATACACTCTCTTATTTGAATTCCCAAATCTCTATAAGACAGTTATTATCATCTTCATTTTACAACAGAGAAAAATGCTTGGAGGAATTTTTAAAAACTTACTAGAGGTCATATCACTAATCAGTGGCAGGTGTAGAATTTCAAACTGTCTTCAAAGCCCATGATCTTTACCCCAGTGACCAACATGACATTTATTAGATTCTTCTTATCCAGTGTGTACTTAATAGAAAAATAATCTTTTAAACATGACTTAGGAAATAAATGGACTTTCCAAGAAGCGAGAAAGATACTATGTTTATCTTGTGACGGCTCGTGCTTCCTGGCACACAAGCACATATCCCCATAACTATGTATGCACAGATTTGAGAAACTGAGGGAAAAGTATTGAATGCTGGGGTTTTATTTATTCAATAGAGCTTTCCTGGATTCTGCTCTGTGGCTGGTGCTTTGCTAACCCCTGTGGATGCAAAAATAAATACGACACAGTCTCTGCCCAGGGGCAATGAGGAAATAGACTTAGTTTTCCACGAGCTTTCCAGTGGAAGGAGGGAGGGAGAAAGTTTCTACTTACCAGTCTCCCGAGAAGGCAGGCTGTAAGAATTTGATGTCACTGTCCTGTATTTCAGTGAAAGGTGTGCAAAGCAGGGTCCTCAAACTGGGCAAATAGAGATGCTGTCCAGTTTGGGGACAGCGATTTTTCTTTGAAATGGCAAGATTTGACTTTGGGGTCTAATATGGGATGGCAATACAGAGGAGGCAGAAGGCATGAACTCCCTGAGGCACTGAGGAGAGTAAGGCTGAAGATGATTATTTTCAGCGATGAAAACAGGCCTGAGCTCAGAAGCTCAGCAGCCTAAAACAGAGCATGGGAAGACAGATACCTCCCCTTAGTGACTGGCCAGAGAAGAGTGTGTGTTTGTGGGTGCACGTGCATATGTGTAAGTGTGTGCTTGTGGGTACATTTCTGTGAACGTATGTGAGGGTGTATATGTGCATATCTGTGCACGTGTACATGTGTGAGGGTGCCTCCTTGCACGTGACTGTGCACTGTGTGCATGTGTGTGTCCCTGTGTGCGAGTCTGTGTACGTGTGTGTGATTGTGCACACACACTGAGAAGGGACTCTAGCAAGGCACATTCCTGTTGATGCTGTACACAGAGCCCTATTTGCTCCTAATCTAGAAGGGAGAGACAACAAAACATCTATGAATGAATGCGGCTAGAATGCTTGATGTAAAATGTAAAGATTAACAATATATTTGCTGCTGAATGATTCCAAAAACAACTTATAAAGCTGATAAGTTTTGCCAACAAGGTGCACACGGAGGTGGAGGTGAAAAGGATTTATTTTCTGCCATTCTCTGTGCTTTCTAGAGTGCAGTCCTCTCTGTCTCCTCATGCCCCCTACTTGCCAGAGAAATTGCTTCCTTTGTCTGAACTTGTTTACAACAGATGCCTTATTACAGCCTGGGTTTTAATTGTCCTTATGAACACTGAAAACAAAATGAAGGGAGAAAAATAACAACAACAACAAACAGTATCTATCTATAAACATTTTTAAACCATAGCTCGAGAAAATGATAAATATATTTCAAAATTATTAGAGTTTGTTCAAGAGGAGACTGGAAGCCTGGACTTTTCCCTAAGGGGTTAAGCCCCTGGGGCAGAGATAATGATGACTATTTGTGCTTCTTAGACACATAGAGCTGTAAGATCTGTTGTCCTTCTCTTTAGTATATGATTTCTATTCAAGGGGAGCTTCTGTTAAAACACAGCTTTTATATCTGTGTCTAAAACTGATTTTAGTCCTTTTTATGTCATCCAAAACAAAAATATTACATTTAAGGTACTGATTTGATAATAGTGAAATTCCAGATCTAGAATGCAAGATATTTGTTTTGTTGTTATTTATTTGTTTGTCATAGATGGAGTTTATTTTTAACTGTGTATAGTACACAGATGTGGTGTGGAATTAAGAAGAAAGCAACATCTTATTCCTTCATTATAACTGTTTAAAAAAGCAAAACCACTAAATGTAAATCTAAATTCAGAAGCAATCAAGCATTAGGTATCTAGTTTTAAAAATAGTCTCTGGTTCTCCGAAGGCTGTCTTTGAATACAACTGGGACAGACCTTCTTGAAGTCCAAGAACACTGGAATTGCAGGCCCATGCAGTGGTGACTGCTGCCTTAGAATAATCCTGCTTTCCTGGGCAAGAAATACTTCTTTTAGCTACTTAATCAGGCATTTGGAGAACCCACTACCTAGAAAGAGTACCAAATGCCTCCCATTACTCACTTCGCCTTTACGATGGGCCATAGTAAAGTAGTTTCACGTCATGCAACATTTAGTCTAATGCATTTGCTAAAATCAATCTTTTGGGGAAAGGGAGAGATGATGACTTTCTGGGCATCTTTGAGTACTAACAGCACACTGTGTCCCTTGCAAAGTCTGTAACGCACTGGTATTAAAGACTAACTCAGTATAAGCACAGGAAATGGCCTGGCCTACCATGACAGCTGGAGAGTGAAAATGTGTGCTTAGGGACAAGGAGCTCCATTGAAGAGGACATTAGGAGTTTGAGGGCTAGTTGAAGGAGAGCTGAGGGGTAGGCAGAGGAAGACAGGAGGTCAATATACTCTGCTTTTGAAGCAATATGGTGCAGGACATTAAAAAAAAAAAATTCAGAGTCTCTGTTGTCCAGGCTGGGTGCAGTGGCACAATCACAGTTCACCACTGCCTCGACCTCCTGGACCCAGGCAATCCTTCCACCTCAGACTTCCAAGTGCTGGTACTATAGGCATGTACCACTGTACTCAGCTAATTTTTTTTTTTTTTTTTGTAGCGATGGGGTTTCCCTATGCTGCCCAAGCTGATCTCATACCCCTGGCTCAAGTGATTCTCCTGCCTTGGACTTCCAGAGTGCTTGGATTACAGGCATGAGCCACTGTGCCGAGCCTTGTAGGGAACTTTTGCATAAGCAAGTATGAAGGCCCAAACTACTCCATCTTGGATGCTGAGTCACCTTGTTGACTTCTGATTAACCTCAATTCGGAGAAATTCTCTAAGATGTCCCATTCATCTATTGTTCCTTGTGTAAGAGCAGGTACTTATTGTAAATCCTGTGCTTAGGTCAAACAACCTTAATGCTATCATTCTTCAGTTTTCCTACACATTGCTTCTGAATCATCCCTTCCCCTTATGGTATATAAGTTCTGGATCTGAAGGAGGTAATGATGTTGGGATTCACCATTTTTATCTTGCTATCATGTCTGAGACACAGACATGGCTTCTGTTCCTAAGTCCCTAGTCAATGTTTTTTTTCTAAAAATCTGACTATATCAGCCTCTTTCTTTGGCCTCTCAGCTTCCTTGTACTTTAGGGGTAGGTTTATATAGACCTTCCCACTGTAAAATAGCGAGCATGAAGAGGATAGCAAGTTAAACTGCTGAGAAGTATTTAAAGCTCAAAAAGCTGGGTGGCTTCCACAGTAAGGAAGCTATTACAAGGCAGGGAGCAGAATGAGTCATTCAGAATTACTGGCCATCAGCAAAATTCTGGGCAATTCATGAAATTCTGGATGGATGAAATATATCCTAAGAGGGCGTTTATGTATGGTTATAGGTGAATTATAAACAAGAGGCATGGGAGGACATAGCATATAAGAAAAAATGGGACTAAGACAGTGTCCAAGCCAGTGTTAGCTAGATAGAAGCTTTCAAGTGGGAAACAGGACTCATGTTTTCCTTCTAATACCCCATCAAGATAATGGCTGTCTTCCCATGTCAAGGAGCTGATGGGAGCCCTGAGTTCTACTAGTTTAACTATAGAACTACATTTTCAGTGAGCTTGCGCAATATGAAGATATGTGAATTGGGGTAGGGTGTCATAGTATCCCTGAATATAAAAAAGAGAAAGACCTTTAAATGTTATCTCTGTAAACCCCTTTACATCACAGATGTAGAAAAAGGCTCAAAAAATGAAAAGACTTGGTTAAAATCCAATCAGTTGGACAGTGGCAGAGCTAAGGGGATAACAGATCTCCCTGGAGGTTGTTCTGCTCTCTTTCTTTCTCTTTTTAAGTTTGTCCTATTCCTCTGAGAGGAAGACCATGTTTCTTTTCATTGAGATTGATTCTTTTTTAAAACCATTAACACACTTATCTGAAGTCCAAACACTAACAGAAAATACTCAAGTCTACCTCTCCCCCGTTTTTTGAATTCTTAGCACCCACACATCACATCATCCAAAATTGGGAGGTAGAATTTTTATCCTGGGAATGAACCCACCCACATATGGTTTTATACAATATGTCAAACAAATGGCAGCCAGTTGAAGTAAACTTCATTCAACAGCTGCTCTCGTAAGAATAGACTCATCCAGTCTCCAAAGTATTTACTTAAAATTTACCTTGAGACACGAAACCAGGACTTTTAAGCAACTAATTCACTTGTTCTTTATTTATTTGAGAACATGTGAACCATGAGCCAAGCAATGTGCCAGAGTAAACTGCAGAGAAACAGTTTTTATCATTGACAAATGACACTGGGGCTTTCTGTTCGGTGGGGAGAGAGTTAGTTCTATAAAACCACCAGTGTGTGTTGGTGACAAATGGTCATGAGTGCTATGAAAGCTGATCAGTTTTTTCTGCTTTAGTATCTTTATTTATTCAATTTCAACATATTAACAAGCCTAGAAACTAATGGAAGGCCAGCTAGAAAGCTTAGATGCAAATAAACTTCTAACAGTCAAGGGAAGGTATCATTTATAGGTTCTTTTTATGTGTCTCTCCTTGTTTAATTGGTTAACCTGAGCTCTTTTCCAAGCCTGTTTTTCTATTTTCAAGGTCTCTAATAGCACTTGTATAAGCCAGTCAACACCACACTCCTTACAGTTATCACTGTCCTTAAACTATTGAAGCAGAAGACTGCCAGCTATTGGAAGAGCCAGCGCTTCATCTTCTGCTACACTCTGTCCAACTCACCACCGGTGAACATCTTGGTAACTCTGATGCTGCTTCAAGTCAGGGCATAATACCACAGTTCACAGATTTGTGAAGACAGTTCTCAGACCCAAACTGACTGAGGTGGGAGCAGCATCCCCTTGAGGAAGAACCCTTCAATGCTACTGCAAACATACACAACAATCATTTTACCAATCTTCCTCCAAAGGAGGAAATAATTAACCTGGAGAAGAGGAAATAATTAACATTTTGAGTATTGGTAGATACCAGATCTGACCTGACACTCAAAAACTCAACAGTTCAACATGATTCAGTGGTTAGAGTAATCAAGACCAGGAAATATATGAAGTCCTGGCTCAAATCTCTCTGATGATGGTTCATTGGTTTTAAGAATCCACTCTGTGGTTATTTACTCATTTCCTGATGTATAATTGGTATAGATATACCTAGTAGTTGGCAAAGCCTATACAGTAGTTTCTTGACCTGTGGAGTACTGGGCATTATTATAGATAAGGCCGGGTAGAAACTCCTGAAACTATTTTACCTCCCTCCCATATACTAGTCCAGTCAAGATGGGAAATTATACCCCAGGCAGAATTACAGAGATTAGAGCTGGCTTAGTCTGTTTGGTCTGCTATAAGATAATACCATCAACTGGATATTTTCTAAACAATGCATATTTATTTCTCAAAGTTCTGGAGACTGGGGAGACTAAGATCAAGGTGCTAGCAGATTCAGTGTCTGATGAGGTTGGGTTTCACATAGATGGCACCTTCTCTATGTGTCCTCACCTGGTAAACAGGAAAAATAAGCTCTTTCAACCCTCTTTCATAAGGGCATTAATCCCATTGATTAGAGTTCTGCATTGAATTGGCATTTTCTCCAAATCCTATTTGTAATTATGATCCAAAGAAATTTTGTTACATGAGGAGGCTATCAACTCTGTAGTCCAAGGGCTCCATTAACTCCCTTGCTCCTCATCTTGATATAATTCTTACAGACCCTGATTAATTTGATATTCTGAAGAACATTGCATCAGTCTACTATATTTCTGAAATCCGCTAATTTGGCTTAATTATCACAAAATGGCAAGTACTGTGTATTTTCTACTAAGGGAAAGTGGGATAATAATATCCTAAGAGATACAGATCTTGGTGAGCCATCTTTTTTAATCTTGCAGGCTTCTTATACAGTGCTTAATATTCCAGCTATAACCAACTTACTGACTGATGCTTTGAGGTAGGGCTTAGAATAAGAGAGAACTCTGCATCCAATTCCTGTGACCAACACATCTGATGCTGTCTATAGTCTCGGTCTAGTTCAAAAAGAAGAGTCATAGCATTGGCAGGTCCTTGGAATCCTTTAGCAACATTCTGCAGGTCATGCCTTTTGGGTTAAAGAACTACTTGTCATTGAAAAAAAGAATTTCTGGCATGCTATTGGTCTCTAGTAGAGGATGAGTGCTTGATCATGGGGTATCAAGTTATTATGTGATCAAACCTTGTCATCCTAAACTGGGTGTTGTTACACCCACCACATTAAAAAAAATGGGCAGGAACAATAGCAATCTGATAGTATCATGGAAATAGCATATTTGAATTTGAGCTCAGTAGGTCCAGAGGGCAATCTTAAGTAACATGAGCAGGTGGATTATTGACCCATATCCCTTACTCCTGTGGCACTACCTCTTCTCTCTCTCTCCACTTACATTTAATGGCCTTGTAGTTGGAAATGAATGTTCTCTGTAACCAACTAACAGAAATAAAAGCCCAAACATGTTATTGAAACAGACTGATTGTGCATGTTGGTGCTAGTTGAAAGTGAACTACCACCATACTATCACCTCTCAGGGATGGATATATGGAGTTGACACAGAGCATAAGGATCTCTGCACCTCATGGTAATGCCCACCAGAGAGCACTTCTGGTACAAGAGAGACTCAGCAACCATGGAGACAGGATGACTTATCCAGTGACAACAAAATATTACGTTAGACACAGAAACACATTTTACAGTTTAATGAGCTTAGCAATGACTACATGAATATAACATCTACTGGTCTGAATACACACTGCATGACTTGGAGGGAGATAACATAATTGAATGATGGAATCATGAATGATGGACTGGCTTATGAAAAACATCACAAAGGTGCCTGTTTGGGGACAGTGCCCTTTAGGATGGGAGTGCTACCTTCAAAATGTGGTATGTACACTAAAACAACAGTTTATATTAAGGCACTGTGTTCCCAATAGCTTGAATATTTAGATCTGAGAACTAAGGGGTAGAAAGGGGATTGGCCTCTCTAATTAGAGTCTCAGCTATCCAACCATCAAATCTGTGCTTTCTGCCTTAGCAACTTTAGTCTCTACAGGAATAAAGCTCCTGGTTCTTTCAGAGTGGGAAATGCTTCCATTCAAGGACATAGAAAATACTTCATTTAACCTAAAACTGTAACCATTACTTAATCACTTTTTGGATCCTCATGCTGGTGGGTCTGCATACTAAGAGAGGAAGGGTTATTTTGGCAGGGGTGATTGAATCTGATTTCTATGAAGAGCTAATATTGCTAATAGGCAATTGCTACTAGGACTTCTGCAACCCAGGGAACTCCCTGACATGTATATTGTGCTTTCATATACAATGATAAAAGCAAATGGGCAGTTTCAACAACCATGGCCAAGCAGGGTTAATACAACTAAGGACTCTGACCTTCTGGGAATAAAAGCCTAAGTCTTTCCACCAGTCAAGCAATCCAAACTCAAAGAAAATTCTGAATGGGTAGTGAAAGAGCAAAGTGTAAATATCAGTTATGGCATTGTGATTAGTTGTAGCTCTTGGGACCACAGCTCATTCCACTAACACTGTGTGTTAAGTCTTTTGCAGATATTGCAGGTGGCCACCATCTTGAAAGTCCTTTGATGAACTGGACTTAATGTGAAGAGCAAGTGAATCTCAGTGGTGCAAGGGCTGGGCTATCCTAGGCATGACTCATGCCCTGCCTCAGAACTACTCTGCACATCCTTTTATCTCAGTTGTTGTTGTGATACCTTATAAGTAGACTAATTGCACCTTATTGTAGCTGAACTGAATATCTCCCACATTTTCCATGTGTTCCTCTGCTGCTACTACCTGCATATCTGTAGAATGCTTATTCTGATTCTTGTTCAAACCAGCAAACACAATGGGTAATCTTGAGCCATGGGTACAGAAACTGGTGGGAAAATTTTTTTTTTTTTTTTCTAAAGCAGACAATTTTGAGTTATACTCTTTCATTCTTCAGATGGTCCCAAACAAGATCAAGCCCTAAGGATCCATAGGAGGAACCAGTTTAATAGCGTCCTTTGGAAGCTTTTCCTTCCTTCCCTGTTTCACTCTCCTCTGCCCTCTCTACTCCTGTTCCTTGGAACCGGTTTCAAAAATAAATTACCCAAGTACAAGCCTTCGTCTCAGGCTCAGTATCGTGAGGGGACGCAGGCTAAGACAATAGATATCTTCTAATTTACTTTTATTTTCTTTTTGTGCGTCCTCTTTTTGGAGTGTAGGAGCAGACATGCATTTTCAACCTTATATATTCTTGTCATTACTGTGTTCAGATTATCCCATTCTGGCTGTGCATTTTGCCCTACTCTTCTGTATTTTGCTTTGCCCTGTGTGCTCTTTTTTTCCCTACCCTGTTTTTTATTTTTTTTCTTCCCAGGAAGGCTGCACTATGTCCCCTTATGGTTTCCCCAAGTGCTGGGTTCTGATAACTGTGTAAAAAGTAGAATCATTTTGAAGGCAAATGAGATGAAATTCCCATGCTTTTCCTTCATATTCCATCTCCAGAAGTTAATAGAAATGGTGTATCCATTTGAAGAAAAAATATCTGTGGTATATTCAGTATGTTTTAAAATGTATTAATGAGCCGGGCTTGGTGGCTCAGCCTGTAATCCCACGCCTTTGGGAGACTGAGGTGAGTGGATTGACTCAGCCCGCGGGTCCGAGACCCGCCTGGGCAGAGAAACCTCATCTCTACAATAAATCAAAAAATCAGCCGGGCG
>NW_007009537.1:178860-179431 GCF_000164805.1 Carlito syrichta | reverse complement strand
AAAAAAAAAAAAAAAAAAAAAAAAATTCTACAGGAATCTAAGTCAACTACGGTAACTCAAGAGCAGACTTGAAGTATAAAATTGAAAAAAGTATCAGAGAATGAGCCTCATAGAGACAGATTCAAAGGGAAGGTAAGTGGAAAGATCTATTCAGAGATGTTTTAAGCTAATAGAATCACAGATGCATCTAGCATCAGTGGTCTTCAAGATATGTCACATAACAGAAAACTTGAGGAAGACTCGTTTTTCTATGCCAGTATGTCCCTTTTAAAACAAAATATCAAAATCTATTTTCTAAATAGAATAACAATGTGACTGAGTCCTAAGATTTATACTTTATGTTTTACTTGATTGCTAAATTAAAATTTAGGCTAGGTATTTGAAAAATCTATTTTTTCTTATCTCCCTCATAGTTATACACACACACACACACACACACAAACACAAACACTTATATATTATTTTATGACAAACAATTACAGGTGGCCTTCTATATCCACAGGTTCCGCATCCATGGATTCAACCAACTGTATATCAAGAATGTCTGGAAAAAAAAAAAAAAAAAAAAAAA
>NW_007009537.1:171813-178840 GCF_000164805.1 Carlito syrichta | reverse complement strand
ATATATATATATATATATATATATATACACACTAATAAAAATAATACAAAAAAATCCTGGATACATTATAACAGTGATTCATCTAGCATTTACATTTCATTGGTTGTTATAAGTAATCTACAGGTAATTGAAGTATATGACAGCATCACAGGCAAATACTATGCCATTTTATATAAGGGTCTTGAGCACCCAAGGGTTTTGATATCCATGGTTGTGCTGGAATCAGTCATTCACAGATACCAAAGGAAGACTGCCCAGTGTCATTGTAAACCAATTATTACATTACTCTTTTCCTATAAACGTAGTCATATTTTTATAAGCAGTATAAAACAGCAACAACAAATTGAAATTTTAAATCAAAATCAACACACATCTTACCACTTGGTAACATTTTCAGGAGATTAAAACATTCTGAAT
Source organism: Carlito syrichta (assembly GCF_000164805.1). Classification (NCBI taxonomy): domain Eukaryota; kingdom Metazoa; phylum Chordata; class Mammalia; order Primates; family Tarsiidae; genus Carlito; species Carlito syrichta. Next base: position 178,423 of record NW_007009537.1, on the reverse strand, counting down.
AGTTTCATTTTTTTTTTTCATTTTTTTGAAGGATGATAATTACTTGTATCCTCTATTATTTGAATACCAAACAACCCTCCAAAGATATCACATACGAAAGGCATTGTGTCAGTTTTGATAGAAATTTTTTGAAGTTTCATTCTTACAATGTCTGAAAGGTATTTATTAAAACATGTTAAAATCAAAGCTGATTAAATTTGATTTTCATAAAAGATAAATAGAAACTTTAAGGGAAAAAGTATTAGTGGTTTGAGTCTATCTCCAAGGCAAGCTTAGGATTTCATTGAGCGCTCAAACTGTCCGTCATTCTTCTTTATGTTTCTGACACCCAGCCCAGTGCCTCATGCAGAGCAGGGTTTAGTAAATGTATGTGGAACAGAAGAAAACCTAGGTGTAACAATCTACAAATTATCTTTACCATGTCCACCATTATTTCTATTTGTGAGAAATTATTTATGTTTGGAATCTTCTCCCAAAACATAAGACTTCTTCCTTACCTCAGACAAGTAATTTGTTATCTGAATAGCATAAATCCATAATGCTTAAATATGCAGAAACATAATAATGACTCATGAATCTAGAATCCATCTTCATGTGTCTAGAAAGCATATGAAAAGTCTGAACAACAACCAGAAGGTAGACATTGGCAGGAAGGACAGCTCCTGGAAAACGGTATTAAGAAGCTCCAAAGATTGTGTCTGACAGAAGACCACTGGCTAGTTCACCAACCAGAGAGAAACACATTTCATTTTAAAGCCAATTTGCTGGTGTACAAGCAAAAGTGACCGAAGAGTTGGCAGACATACAGAGGGAAAAAAAGTGAACTCAAGAAAGGTAACTAACTGATCAGCAAAAAGTAGAAGAGAAGAGTAGTAGCAGCAACAGAAGAGAAGGAGGCAGTTAAGAAAATGAAAAAAAGTGGAAGGCAAGTTCTTTTTTTTTTTCAAATGGAGTCTCACTCTGTCACCCAGGCTGGAGTGCAATGACTCATGGCCATCGCAGTCTTGACCTGCTGGGCTCAGACGATCCTTCCGCCTCAGCTTTTCAAGTAGCTGGAACTACAGGTGTGTGCCACCATGCCCAGCTGATTTTTTGATTTATTGTAGAGACGGGGTCTCACCAAGTTGCCCAGGCTGGTCTCAAACCTGTGAGCACAGGCAATCCTCTTTCCTTGGACTCCCAAAGTGCTGGGATTGCAGGCTTGAGGGAAAGCAAGTTCTAATGGCAGAATGATGCTCATGCCTTCTTTCAAAGGGCATCATTGTACTACAGAGTATAGGAACTCAGAAAAAGCAAACAAACAAACAAAAACTGTAGGTATGCAGATGGCTTCATGGACCTGAACAGAAAGCATTTGGAGAGAAGGTAAGCTAAATTCCACTCATTTTGATTATCTAAAAGCACATCGATATTCCAGCAGTGTCATGCTTAAGGCAACTCAACAGCTGTTGGTGGCCCATTCACTATTGCTCTGAGAAGAGTTAACCTTAATAGGTTTTAGAATGCTGATGTTAGTGCTGCTGTAGACTGTAATCAGCTGATACATATAAACTATCCATCACCATGATTCAAAACTTTCCAACTGTCAGCAAACACCTTTCTTTGCACTCAATACAGATTGAAGAAGCAAAGGATTTTATATGAAAATGCTGCTGACTGAGCTGTGAGAGACACAACATTAGAGGGTTAGGTGTAACTGGCTTAAAAAAAAAATCAAAAAGCCGTGAAGTTATAAAACACTGTTGCAGCCCCTCACCCCCCAAAAACAGTCTAGCCCCTTAAATTTGTTGTTGGTTGTTTGTTGTTTTAAGGCTGATTAAGTTGGCCTATTTTGGCAAATCTTGCTAAATTCTAGCCTAGCAAGGGCCAGTAGACCAAGTGCCTAAGGGCGTAAGAAGAATTAAAAAAATGGACTGCTATCATGTGTGTAAATGTTTCAGGTTTAAACAAAATAAAACTCCTAATGATGGAAAAATTCCACCGTCCAGATTTTTCATAGGTGTCACCACTACTTTCATACTTTTATATAGGTGTGCAGTATAAGCTCTTTCATAAATGGACACAGAATGTGTTCAATTCCCTTCACAATTTTGTTAACTTTATTTTCTGATCCCAGACCCCAAGAGTGAGCCAGAGTAAACTGTCCCCTAGAGAAAGGGCAGAGGAAATTGTGCCAGGTAGAGTTTTAGTCGTCCCGTATCCTGGGAAGCTGTCAGTACAGGAAACATTAGGATGGTTGCACACATTAGTTCCTGGTTTATTTGGTTCTACTTTTGGGGGGCTATTTACAGATTTGAAGCAGGAACACAAGAAGTAGGTGAATGCAGTTTCTATAACCCAGGGGACATGATTTCCAAAAGGAAGAACTAGGTGACATTTTGGATGATATAAGGTGAACTAGGGAGTTCTCAAAACAATTAGTACCTGTTTTCCACTACTAGTAGTCTTGATGTGATTTTTCTGGGGTGTGGTCTAGAGAAGTTTTCCAGGAACTTGTGAAGCCAAGGTTGAGAACCACTGACACAGGAGGGCATTTAAGTGTTTTCTCTATTTCCTATGTTAAACCTTCAACGTGAATGTATGAATGCATTTTGAGTTTATGAAACTGATTCCTATCTAACACCAATTAGTGATAGAATGTTTACATTACACTTTATTTAATATCAATGATCACATAAAATAGCCTGTGAGAAAGACTAGCATGAACCGGTTTAACAAAGTTCTCATTCTATCTTCAATTTTTTAAAAAAAGTATGTATTTACTTCATCTGATTCATTGCAGTTGAAGAATTTAAGCTATGCATTTTTGTAATTAAACCTTTTAAAAATGTGATCCTGTTATATTTCATATAAAAGTTAACATACTTTAACTTTTTGATGAACAATTTGTGTCCCAATTGACCAATTTTTCACTTTAGAAAAACTTTTAATCTCTGGTTAACCAACAGATGACTCAACAGTGAGTTATTGAGTAGCATGAGATTCAAAACATGTAATGAACAATAAGGCATAGGAACTGTCCTATTGCCTGACCTTTTCAGCAGGGTCTTAGGAAATCCTAGTGGCCTGAATTAACCCTTTAATTGCTGAATCAAAAATACAGTGCTGAGGGCCCCTAAACCATGTCTAAAAAGGCTACTGGGGAGCTTTGGGCAATGTTATTTACCAAACAGAACAAGTATTTAAATATTTAACAATTTAAACTGCTTTTCAAATAGACATTTGCTGAATCCTAGACCTAATAAAGAGTTCATCAAAATCTCTAAATTAAAATACTCACCATAAAAGAATTTTGGTGATAAAACCAATGTTGTAGGATATCAATTCAATGCTTCACTTCCTGTGTGAAATCATTTCCTAGATACCATTATGCTTTGCAATGGGACAAGAAACATGGCATTGAAATTCAGACAGACCAGGCTATGAATTCTAGCTTTACCACTTAACTGATGTGTAATCATGAGTAACGTGCTTCTTTGAAACAAAGTCTGTATCATTTTTAGGTTTTTGAGTATTAAATGAAGGCAGGGTTCTAGGGTTTCTTTAGACATTTAATAAATGGTAGCTACATTTGTAATGATGGTGAAGATTTTCAAGCTCCTGTTGGGATACTTTTATTGCTCACTAGACTACTATTTAACTCTAATGATCAGAGTGTCACACCTTACTATATTAGATCAAATATACATATTTTTTCAAAAGAGTCATTGCTCTTCTCCACTGAAGTAATATTTATCTCCATCCATTTGATATCAAGCTTGATCACATGACTTGCTTTAGTCACTGTAGTGTGAACAGAAGTGTGAACAGAAAGTGCCACTTTCAGAGGATAACCTCAAGTGCCAAAATTTAACTCTGCCTTGATTTTCTTTTTAACTACAAAACTATCAATGTCTCAGATAAGGCTCCTTTGCTATCTTGGATGCCAGAATGAGGAACACATGGAGCAAACTGACATACAGTGGATATATACTATAAGTGACTTGTAATTTTTTTTTGTAAGCCCAAAATGTCGACTTATAGCTAACTATAACATAGCATTGCCTATATTCCTTAATACAAAAATTGAAACCTGGAAGTGGGGTGCTACCCTAATAAGAAATCTAAATTTTATGACATTGCTTGCAGGATCTGGCAGTAGGTGGCAAGAAAACTGTATTTAGAGGCTGCGAAGATGTCAACTCGCATTATGCGGAGGAAATATATTAGGAAAGACAATCTACTGACATACCTTAGGAAAGAGATAATGTACCAAAAAAGTCTATGACTTTAGGAAAGGGTAGGAGAAAATATTTGTAGTGTGCCTTGATTGTTTGAAAGAATCTACAAGAAAAAGATGATCTATATACAATGAACTTGCCACATTGAATAAGGGAACGAAAGGGAACATGAAGAGGCCACAAATTCTAGGACTTTACAGTGTTAGAAGATTTAACCTTTTCTTATCTCTTAACAGATGTGGGTGTGGCTGCCACATCCTTTGTTAAAAACTTTATAGTGATTAAGATAGCAACCAGCTAGTCTTTCAATTGGATAAATGTCTCAGGGCACACAGACTCAAAGAATTGGCTCTCCCATGGACTATTAAGTTTATAATAAGCCATCTCTTGACAAGAACTGCTGGTGTAGCTATTGGTATATGGAAGAAAATCAAATAGATTAAAACCTATGTTTTTGAAAGTGCTATTGCCAAAGGAATACCAGCTTGGGCAAAAATTGACAGTGACTCTCTGATCCTTAAGCTAACCTTAAGCCCCCAGTCTTACTGGGAACTGAAAAGGCTGCGAAATCTGCTTATTGTTCAGAGCTGTCACTTATTCATATGTGGCTAAGAGGAAAGGGAAAGACATCCCAGAGGGAAGAATGAAGAGCTATAGAAAAGGATGGGTGAGAGAGCTATTCTCCAAAACTAAAATGAAGGTCTAATCAAGGAACATGTTCATCCTGTGAATATAGGGCTTTTATAACATGTTTACCCCCAAGATTCCTGAGTTATTCTGACCCCAAGACTGCTGTGTACTTCCCATTTTCTCCTTTCCATATAAGAGTACTGATTGCAATAATCCTGCCATGTTTGCTGGGTGGCAGGGAAGGAAAGGGCAAACGGGGCAGATGGCATTTTTAGTTAGTGAGCTGGTCTTTAGCTTAAGAAGAATAAATAAATAATTTGAGGTGAATTCATTAAAAAGGAATATTTCACAGCAGTGCAAAATAACCATTGCTAAACCCAACACCATGGGTGACTCTTACAATATTGTTAGGTCTAACAAAGACTCAAAGACCACATGCTATTTGATTTCACTTACCTGAACTTTCATAAACACAGACCAAATTAACATATAGTGATACAATTCAGAACAGTGATTTCCTTTGGAGTATTGCTGACTTGTAAACATGAAAGAAAAGAGAGAAGCAGGGATGCTAAAAAATTTTTATATCTTAATGTGGGTGTGGTTATCTGGATATAGATGTATATACAAATCATCAAGTTGTACATTTGTGTACACTTTACCATATGTAAGTTATATCTCAAAGATCTTTGAAAGCTTTGTATAAAGGTCTAACATCCAGGATCTGCAGGGAACTCAAATGTGCCAAAAGGAAAAAAAAAACAACCCTATTAAAAAATGGGCAAAAGATATGAATAGACACTTCTCAGAGGAAGACATATAAACAGCCAACAGATACATGAAAAAATGTTCAACTTCATTAATCATCAAAGAAATGCAAATTAAAACCACACTGAGATACCACCTAACTTCAGTCAGGATAGCCATAATCAATAAATCAAAAAACAACAGATGCTGGAGAGGATGTGGTGAAAAGGGAACACTCCTACACTGTTGGTGAATATGTAAACTAGTACAACTTCTGTGGATAGCAGTGTGGTGATTTCTAAAAAAATCTGAAAATCAATCTTCTAGCAATCCCCCTTCTGGGAATATACCTGGAGGAACTCAAATCACTCTATAGTAAAGATACCTGCACATGCATGTTTATTGCAGCATTATTCACAATTGCAAAAACATGGAACCAACCATGTTGTCCATCAAAAGTGGACTGGATAAAGAAAATGTGGTACATTTATATGATGGAATATTATGCAGTCATAAAGAAAAACAAAATTATGGATTTTGCAGCAGCCTGGATGGAATTAGAGTCTATAATACTCAGTGATTTATCACAGAAATAGATCTGAGTACCACATGTACTCACACATAAGTGGACCCCGAATATTTATTACAATACTATAAGAAAGGGATTGGCAGTAGTGGGACACTGTCAGGGGAGGGGGGCACATAACATTCATAAGGGTACCCATGCTTTACCTGTATGATCACCACATGTGTACCTAAACTTCATTTGTACCACAGCTTTTTTAAATTAAATAATTATTAAAAAAAAAGTTTTGTATATTTTTCTTGCCCTTTTCTCCACTAAACCTTGTGTCATTTTAGGCTTCAGTTTTTCTGAAACTCTTCTTTTTTTTTTTTATCAATATTTTTTATTATGATGCTGTGGGGTACAGTTAAGGGTTAGGTATACAATCACATTTCATTCAGGCACCCTGTTGATAAGAGGTGTTTCCCTGTCCCCAGACAGATATTTG
>NW_007009537.1:170139-171793 GCF_000164805.1 Carlito syrichta | reverse complement strand
TCCCAGTACCGTCAGTCATTTCTTATAGTATTACATTGGATGTTCAAGGTCCATTATATGAGTGAGAACATGTGATACTCGGATCTTTATTTCTGTGAGAGGTCACTCAGTATTATAGACTCTAGTTCCATCCAGGTTGCTGCGAAATTCATGATTTTGTTCTTTTTTATGGCTGTGTAGTATTCCATCATGTATATGTATCACATTTTTTTAATCCAGTCCTCTTTTGATGGACAGCATGGTTGCTTCCAGGTTCTTGCTATTGTGAACAATGATGCGATAAACATACGTGTGCAGGTATCTTTTTTATAGAGTGATTTGAGTTCTTCAGGATATATTTCCAGTAGGGGGATTGCAGGGTCATATGGGAGGTTGATATTTAGAGCTTTTAGGAATCGCCACACTGCTTTCCACAGAGGTTGCACTAGTTTACACTCCCACTAACTGTAGAAGTGTTCCCTTTTCGCCACACCCTCTCCAGCAGCTGTTATTTTTTGAGTTGTTGATAATTGCCATTCTGACTGGAGTTCGGTGGTATCTTAGTGTGGTTTTGATTTGCATCTCCCCGATGATTAGTGAGGTCGAACATTTCTTCATGGGTCTGTTGGCTGCTCGGATGTCTTCCTTTCTGAAGTGTCTGTTCATATCTTTTGCCCATTTTATAATGGGGTTGTTTGTTTTCTTTCTTTTCAGCACATTTGAGTTCCTTGTAGATCCAGGATGTTAAGCCTTTGTCAGACCTGGTGTTGGCAAATACTTTTTCCCAGTCTGTAGGCTGTCTCCCTGCTCTCTTGATGGTTTCTTTGGCTTTGCAGAAGCTTGTCAGTTTAATAAGGTCCCACTTGTCTATCTTCTCTCTTATGACCTGCAGGTTTCAGGTTTTGTTCAGGAATTGGATGCCAGTTCTGATTTCCATGAGGGTATTTCCTTCCTTTTCTAAGGTTCTTATGGTTTGAGGTTTTACATTTAGGTCTCTGATCCATTTGGAGTTAACCTTTGTGCATGGGGATAGATAGGGGTCCTGTTACAATCTTCTGCATGTGGTCAACCAGTTTTCCCAGCACCATTTACTGAATAGGTTCTCCTCTCCCCAGTGGTAGGTGGTGGAGGCTTTGTCAAAGATGAGTTGGTTGAGAAATTGAGGTTTTGCTTCTGGAATCTCAATTCTATTCCATTGATCTATATGCCTGTTCCTATACCAAAACCAAGCTGTTTTGATGACTGTAGCTTTATAGTAAAGTTTGAAGTCTGGTAATGTGATACCACCTGCTTTGTTTTTTTTTTTTTTTTTGCTGAGGATTGTTCTGGCTATTCTTGGGCGTTTGTGTTTCCATATGAACTCCTGTGTTGTTTATTCTAGGTCTGAGAAGAATGTTGCTGGTAATTTGATGGGTATTGCATTGAATTTGTAGATTGCCTGAGGTAAGATGGACATCTTCACAATGTTGATTCTTCCAATCCATGAGCATGGGATATTTTTCCACTTGTTTGTGTCATCTTTGATTTCTTTGAGCAGTGTTTTGTAGTTTTCATTGTAAAGGTCTTTCACATCTCTGGTTAGGAAGATGCCAAGGTATTTCATTTTTTTTTTGTAGCTATTGTGAATGGAATTGTGTTTTTTATTTGGGTTTCTGTTTGTTTATTATTAGTGTAG
>NW_007009537.1:145027-169822 GCF_000164805.1 Carlito syrichta | reverse complement strand
ATGCTGGCTGTGGGTTTCTCCTAGATGGCTTTTACTATTCTGAGGTATGTTCTCCATATGCCTAGATGTTTGAGGGTTTTTATCAAGGAGGGGTGCTGGATTTTATCAAAAGCTTTTTCTGCATCTAATGATATAATCATGTGGTTTTTGTTTTGACATCTCTTGATGTATTTAATTACATTTATGGTTTTACAAATGTTGAACCAGGCTTGCATCCCAGGAATGAAGCCTACTTGGTCATGATGGATGATTTTTGAGATGTGTTGCTGAATCCAGTTTGCTAGGATCTTGTTGAGAATTTTAGCATCTATATTCATCAAAGATATTGGCCTATAGTTCTCTTTCTTTGTTGGATCTTTACCTGGTTTGGGTATCAATGTGATTTTGGCTTCGTAAAATGATTTGGGGAGAGTTCCATCTTTTTCAATCGCCTGGAATACCTTCAGTAGGATGAAACTCTTCTTATAGGTTCCCAAAAACTTTTAATTTTACTTTAGCTTTTTTTGCAACATTTTTTTATGTTTTTATCTTTTTAATGTGAGTTCATCTTTGAGCTCCAAATACAATTTTTCTGATTTCTTTAAGCATGCATTTTTTTCTCCCATTGGAAATTGTCCTTCATGTCAGAATTTTAACTTAGAGAGTATAATTCCTCTTGTATTTTAGTTTCCTTCTCTTTGGCAATAAGACCAAATATATAATTTTTCTTCCTTTGATTTGGAACTCTGCTTTGATTAAGAATCCAGGCTTTGAAATAAGACAGACCTAGAATCACCCTTGGGTTCTAATTATTACAAGTTAGGTGATCTTAGATTGTATACGGCCTCTGACTCTCAGCTTTCTTTCTTTCTTTATTTTTTTTGAGTTGGAGTCTCACTCTGTTGCCCAGACTGGAGTGCAGTGGCCGCTCCCGGCCACCGCAGCCTCAACCTGCTGGGCTCTGGCAATCCTTCCACCTCAGCCTTCCAAGTAGCCGGAATTACAGGCATGTGCTACCATGCCCGGCTGATTTTTTGATTTATTGTAGAGATGAGGTCTCGCTGCCCAGGCGGGTCTCAAACCCGTGGGCTCAGGGAATCCACTCATCTCAGCCTCCCAAAGGTGTGGGATTACAGGCTGAGCCACCAAGCCCGGCTAGCTTTCTTTATTATACAATAATTTATGCAGATTAAATTAGATAATTTATGTGAAGTGCTTAGTAGAGTTCCTGGCACATATTGAATGATGAGTAAGTCATTATTATTCTTACTATTCCATGGAATACATATGTTCCATGTTATTTGTGTTTTTAACTTTTACATGTATATTTTCACCCTCTCACTCTCAAATTTAAGATAATATATAGCTTAATAATGAATAACCTCTCTTCAGTTTCTGTGCAACACATATATTGGCTCATGGTGTAAAACATTTTGAATATTTCATATATTTTTGTGCTAGAACATGTTTAATTTTTAAAATTTAAACTCAGAAAAACATTACTTAGAGTTAAAAATTGCTTCAAGCTCTCTTTGATGATAAAATATTTCTTGGTATTAAAAAATAACAATAGTTTACCAATTTAATTTAGAATAAAGATGAAGAATATTTCTAAAGAAAGTGGTATGCCTTTTATAATTCTGTATATATTTAAACTAATATTCATAGAGAACTTTTGTGTGATTAGATCCTTGATAATATTAAGTCAAATATTTATAAATAAAAAAGGAGATATCTTAATGTAGTAGGCATTTAATATATATTGATAAATAAATGAGTAAAAGAAAACTTATCAAACAAACAAAACCATAAAACAAGGTACAACATAAAGTACTAATGATTAATCTTGGCAATTGTTTACAATTTTCAAGTACCGCTTTTAAAGGACAATTCATATCCATAAAATGTAATTCTCTTTCTGATACCATCGAAAGGAAGCACACATATACTAAACCATAATTTGAATAACATTCATTACCATATATTTCATGACATCTATTTGTTAAATTAATTGATTATTTCAAGCACCATCTCAAGGACTGAAATCTGGGTGAAGGATAAAAGCAGAAATGATAATAAATGGTAATGCTTCAAGTTAAGGGATGTTGAGGAATGATGTTGGTTTTATGGCCTGTTTTATTTAACATCTGTATTAACTGTAGAAGGAGCAGACAACTTGTTAACTAAACCTACAGATGATTCTAAATTAGGAAATGCTACAGGTACCACTGAAAACCAAAACGTAAAAGTAAAAGGCATTTTTTTAACTTTTAAAATTTTTTAATTTTAAAATTGTGGGGTACATTTCAGGGTTAGGCATACAAATATTCACTGAGCAGTTACCCTTGTTGATGAGGTGTGCCCCACCTTCCCCAGGCAGATTTCCACTACTGTCAATCCCACCTCACCATACCCCCTCCCCTCCGCAGTTTCCCTCTACAGTCAGTCCTTTTCTTATAGTATTGTGGTAGTGTTCAAGGTCCACTTATGAGTGAGAACATGTGATGCTCAAACTATAAGAACCTTAGAAAATGCAGGAAACACTCTTATGGAAATTAGAATTGGCAACCAATTCCTGATCAAAACACAAAGTGCCCATGCCATAAGAGAGAAGATAGACAAGTGGGACCTCATCAAACTGACAAGCTTCTGCAAAGCCAAACAAACCATCAAAAGAGCAGGGAGACAGCCCACAGACTGGGGAAAAATATTTGTAAAAGGCATTTATAAACAAAAACCGAAGGCAAGTATATTTACTTGGATTTCAAAATCTACTGTTTTCACTTTCTGATTTTCTGAGGCAGAAAACTAAACATGCATCTTAAAGCGGGCATAAATACAAGCTTTGAGGGTTATGCTTTTTTTAAGATCCTTTTTTTTTTTTTTTAATTTTTAGAGGTCATCTTTGTCAAGGAGAATCATGAAAGTCATGTTTAGTGAATTTCACTGTGTATGTTTGACTAGGACACACCTTGGCTCTCTACCTGCATCCTTGTGTAGATAGCTACTCCAAATTTTTTCTGGAAAATGGAACTCTGGCCCTGAATAGTAATCCATAAAGACAGGGTTTTGTTCGTTTGTTTGTCTGTTTTTGACTACTTTTGTCCTCTTATGCTAATCTGCCTGTCTGAAGCTTTGAATATTGCCCAATCTCTGACTTGCCTAATGTCCTATTTATCTTACTCCTATCACCGGTTGCTGAGCAATTTCTGGTCTTCTCCTCTGAAAGCTCTCTCGTCTCAGCATCCTAGCTATCTCATTTAGAATATTCAAGTGAACTAATGCCCCATATTGTAGCTTATAAATGCCTTTCCCACTGGTTGGAAATTCTATTTTTGCCTCAGAGTCAATGTTTCCAAAGAAAATTTACTATCTTTTTGTTGTTCTTCCCTAAAAAGATTCCTCTTCTGACTTTTCTATGTTACTGGTTTTACCTAGGCTACTAAGAACAGAAACTAGCATTGTACTAGATTTTACCATATTCATGACCTTCTGTATTCTGTTGTTAACCTAGTTTCCTTAAAAAAAAAAATCTTGCTCTGTTGCCCAGGATGGAATGCAGTGGCATGAGCATGATCATAGCTCACTGCAGCCTCAAACTCTGCACTCAAGCAATCCTCCCACCTCAGCCTCCTGAGTAGCTGAAACTACAGGTGTGCACCAACATGCCTGGCTAATTTCCTTTTAATATATATATATATATATATATATATATTTTTTTTTTTTTACAGGCAATAGTCTTGCTATGCCAGTTTGGTCTCGACTTTCTAGCCTCAAGCAATCCTCTCATTTTGGCCTTCCAAAGAGTTGGGAGTATAGGCGTGAGCCACCGCTTCTGGCCTTACCCAGTCTCCTTGGGTTTTCTTTCCAACTTCATGTTAATCTTCCTCTTTCCATTCACATTTTTATTATTCTTGCCTAGATCCATATCATTTATATTTGTATGTTTATAATAGCCTTTCTAGGGAGTAGGCAACAAAAATAATTAAAGTAGGTTTAATGTTAAAATAAGAGTAAGCACAAATAACTAAAGAAAACAGATCTGCACCATGCCACCTTCCAAAACAGAGTACTTAAGTGTTCAAGTATAGAGACAAATAAATGAACAAAACCAGATCAGCTGAATGTTTCCTAGATACTACGTGGTGTCCATAAGCTTTTACTGGAAGTGAAGGTCTGGCTCTTGCAAGGCTTGGTGCATGCATTATGACATGTTCTTGGGAGAAAAACCAGAGAGCATTAGGGTTTTCACTAAAGAAGAACAGGGCTGGTTCCACACAGACAAATGATCAAGACATGGTTACATAGGAAGAAGACATATAGGTATTAGGGACCTCTCAAGGGGTGTACACACAACAGTAAGGGTGATGTTGGTGGCAACTTGGATGAAGATAAGAGCAGAAACAAGAGAAGCAGCATTTAATTCATTTTCATCTTTTAAAACAACAGGTAATATGTATTGAGCGCATGTTATAATATGTTGAGCAACAACACAAACTATGTATATACATTTTGTCCTCACAGTGACCCCATGGCATAGATTTATTATTGACTCCATTTTCATAGTTGATGGAGTGATGCTTCAAATATATCGAAAACATGGCCCCTTCTCTTTGTCTCCATGAGCACTAACATGTACAATGCTATCCTAATCTGTTTCCTCACACTCACTTTTGTCCTCACCAATGCTTCTGACCAAAGTATCTGGAATGATCTTTTACAAATTCATACTATATCACATTATTCCACTAACTGAAATCCTTTAGAGTCCCTCTGCCATGGTCTGAATATTTTCCTTCAAAATTCATGTATTGAAACCTAACCCTGAGGAGGTGATAGTTTTAAGAGATGAGACCTTTGAGAGGTGATTAGATCATGAGGACAGAGCCCCTGTGAATGTCCATATAAAAGAGACGCTGGAGAGTCTATATACTTCTACCACGCAAGGACACAGGGAGACGGTGCTGTCTATGAGGAATCAACCCTCATCAGTGACATGGAACCTGCAATCACCTTGATCTTGGCCTTTTCAGCCTCCAAATCTATGAGAAATAAATGTAGGTTGTTTATAAGCCACCCAGTCTGTAGTATTTTGTTACAGCAGCCTGAACAAAGACACTTCTCATTGTGTTTAGAATAAAATCTTAAGGTCCACATAGTTGGTGTAAGACCCTATGTGATCTGATGCCTGTCATCACCCACATTTGTCAAACTTACCTCCTTGACTCTATACCTTTTGTGACATAGACCTTGAGTTACTCTCTCTGGCATCCAAATTTTCCCCTCCTCAGGCTTTTACCCATTGCCTCCAATATTTTTGCCCCAATCCTGTGTTCACCTCACTTTTACTCATTATCCTGGTTTCAGCTTAACATTTACTTTCTCAGAATGTCCTTCTTTTGTTTTTCTTTTTAAAAAATGTTTTTCTTATTTGATATGTAAATTCTGATTTATGGTATTATTTAAATGCTATAAAATTTTGCTTGATGAAATTCATTTAACGTAATCCATTATATAACCACCAATAATCAAGTGTAAAATATTTTAGTTTATTGCAAAATATTCCCTTGTGTCTCTTTGAAATCAATTTCCTTTCACTACACCTAGTCCTTGGCAACTGCTGATTCCTCTCCCTAAAAGTATGTCTTTTCCAGGATATCATATAAATGGAAGCATACAGAATGTAACCATTTATGTCTGGCTTGTCACTTGTCATAATTATTTTAAGATTCATCCATGTTGGCGCATGTGTGCATCATAATTTGTTTATCTACTTACCAGTAAATGGACATTTGGGTTGCTTCCAGTTTGGGGCAGTAATGAATAAAACTACTCTAAATATTTGGCACAGATTATTTTGATATGAATGTATGCTGCATTTTTTTCCTTGAGTAAATACCTAGGAGTAAAATTTTTTAGTCATGTATTTGTTTATCGTTATGAAAGTTGCCAAGCTGCTTTCCGAGTGGCTGAGCCATTTTGCATTTATACCAGAAATATGTGAAATACCCAGTTGCTTTTTATGCTTGCTAGTATTTGATATCGTTGGTTTTAAAATCTTATGAGTTTTAACTAATGTGTAATAAATTTATGGCTTTATTTTGCATTTCCTGGATGACTAATGTTAAACCCATTTTCATGTGTATATTTGCTATCTTTGGTGACCAGTCTTTAAATCTTTTGCCTACTTTTATTGAGTTGTGAACACTGTTTATATATGCTGAATAAAAGTGCTTTATCAGGCATGTGTTTTGCACATATTTCTTCCCAGTCGATGGTTTGTGTTTTTAGTTTTTTTTAAGTATATTTTGAAGAGTAGAAGTTTTAAATTTTGATAAATTCAATTTATATCTTTCATTTTATGGTTATCTTAATGATTTCTGCGTTTGTATTATCTCCTCACAAAAGGTCACAGAAAAGTTTCTGTTCTGTGCTGTTTTCTAAAATTTTATAGTCTTAGATTTATGATCCACTTCCAGTTGATTTTTGTAGTTTGAGCTATAGGTGGAGGGAATTTTTTGGTACATGAGTATTGATTGTTTGGGGTTTGAATAAATATATAACACCTAAATATGCCTGTTTAGGAAACTCTTGACTGAGCTGTAGCTGACATACTGTTTTTCCAAAGGCAGAAAAGCTCAAATTTCAATTACACTCTGCACCAGTCCTGTTTAATCTACCTAAACATAATATTAATGTGTAACTTCCACACTGAAAAACATGCAGATGTGAGTACCCACAAAACATAGTATTAATTTCTCAGTTTAGTGTTTCAGATCCTTTATAATCTGGGCTTTTCCTATATAACTTGTATAACCAAATGTATTTCATATTCTCTCTAACATGATCTTCATTATTCACCCAATTAGTTTCTTCAATCTTTTCTGGTACAATTAGACTCCCAAGCAATGCCAAAAATGAACTTGTTCTACCTTCTCCTCTCACCTCTATTTACACCAAAATTTCAATCCATGCTTTAGAACCCAGTCAAATACTTCAGGACATCTTCCCTAGCATTTCAATTTCAGATCAGCTCAATAAATATGAAGCTGAATTGTCCTCTGAAATCCCCTGGCACTTTAGAGCCTACACTACTACTCTTTTGGGCATTTTGCCTTATATTTGTTGGTATCAGAAATGTCTCCCCCAGGGGATTCTGTAAGCTTAAGATTACTTTATTCATTCAACATGTGGCTAATATGCATGCCTACTAAATGCTAGGAAATACATATGCTGGGGTTTAGAGATGAATAAGAAAGATATGGATTTTGCCTTCAAGGATTTATACTTTATTACAGGAGATAGAACAAGAAATTACAAATGTACTGAGGTTATAGATGGGAAATTGCAAGGAATTATGAGGACATATAACAATAGTGAGACCTCACGTCATTTCATGCTTTCTTTTCATTAATTTTTGCTCATTTTATGTTTTTCTTTTTTCTATACTCTGTGAATGTTTTTAGAATTTCAAAATTAATATATTTTCTTATGAATGTATTAAGGTACTAATTAAAAACTAATTAAAAGAATGTGGTACTAAGATATGCTTGAATATATGGATGTATTCTATGGATAATGGTGATATTCCATATAAGTACAAGGGAAATAGGTTAATATATGACATTAGTAAAACGTGATCTTCATTTAACAAGAATTGTTAATTTAGATCTCTGTATCTTGCTATATACACATGTTTAACTTAAGATGGATTGAAAATATAAATATAAAAGATATAAAAGTATTAGAAAACATTCAATGTCTTAACATTCTTGAGGTAGAAAGTGATTTGAAGCAAATATAAAACTCAAAGACCATGAAATAAAACCACTAACATATTTGATTGCATAGTATAAAAAGAACTAATGTATGTATGGCAAAAATGAAAAAAATGCTGGTACAAAAAATATATTGAGAAAAATATTTGCAACATGTATTAGAAAAATAGAATTCCTATCCTTTAAAAAATGGTATCATATAAATTAGTAAGAAAAAGGCAAAACACTCCTCAGGAAAAATCGACAAAGGGCATCAATTGTAATACACAATGGAATAAACATTCAACAAAATGAAAAATGCATAAAGTTAATCATCACCAAAGAATTACAAAACAGCAATAAAATATGTTTAAATTATAAAATGAATGAAAATTGCAATGTTTATAATGTCTGATTTTAGTCAATGTTACAGGGAAACAAAAGTCCTATCCACAGTAGAAATGTACATCAATATACCATTTCTGGAGAGTTGTGTGGGAAAATTTATCAAAACCTTCAACTATGCTTGGGCCCTTTATCTAATAAATATGTTCAGAGCAATTTCACATAAGAAAATAATAGGACATGTGTGAAATGGTATACTTATTACAGTCAAAGTTGAAAATAATCAAATTCTTTGCCAAATAGGTATTTATTAAATAAATTATGGCTCATCAATTCAATAAAATCATTGGCAGCTGTTTAGAATAAGGTATTTACCTTGTCACTGAATGAAAGAAGTGGGTTTCGACATGGTATATATAGTGTGACTGAGCCATTTTGCAGTTACGTATAAAGTGCCTGTGTGTGAGAGAATGTATTTACACCACAGTGTTAATGGTGTTTGTCTCTGGGCAGCAGCGTTTGGGATTTAAACACAATTTATATTTAAACAACTTTGATATCACTTGAATTCTGTTTATCGTGAGTGTGGTGGTTTTTATACTATATGTTAAAGTTATCCATATTCATCATGGAAAAATAGAAACAGAGAAAATATAATCACACCATGCAGGGATAACTTCATTCATATTTTGCTGCACTATCATCTACAATTTTTCTCTACATATATGTGTCTAGACATATCGGAGGTCATAAAATACAGGGAGTTGATAACTGGTGTTACCGATTCTCCTGTTCACCAATCCATTCATTTGGCATTTATCACATTTTATGCAAAGCTCTTGTTTATAATGTGGAGGGAAAGAGAAGGAAAGAAAAAGATTGGGAAGATGAGAAATCTGCCATCTAAATACTTTTTATTTACCTGAGTGACTCATTCAGCAAGTATTTACTGAGAGCCTTTCATATGTGCCGGTACTGTTCTAGATACAACAAGCATGTACTATGCAATTTTCTGTTTTTAATGGAAACAAAAACCATCAAAATTTATTTGACATTTCTAAGTTTTAGCATGAATAAAGGCATGTCTGGTCTTCACATGATCTATCAGGCATTTAGCACATTAACTATGTTAACATTTTTTAAATGACTTGGGTTTTTTTCTCTTGAGGCTGAGGTCACAGTCATTTAAATTTCTTCCAGTGAGCATATGATTGCAAACCCATGCCAGCTGAATTAATGAGTAAAAGATAAATGTGTCTATTGATAGAGAAGGAGAAAAGACCAATGGAAAGCCACATGTAGTCAGGAAATAAATTCAACGTTCCCCTTTGTTATAGGTGCCAAAATGTGAGATGACAATAAAGACCATATGGAAGATTATTATTGACATCAGTAATATTACAGTAGCTATGATCAGATTCCTTCCTGCTCCTTGCTTTGATGTTTTCAATGGGTCTTCTTTTTGGTGTTGAGGAACTGGCTTCCCTGATGCAGGTGCTGACACCTGGATAAAGCCAGAGGCATAGTAACCACCATAGTACCCAAGGTAGAGGCCACAGTCCAGGAACCAGGCAGGTCCTGGCAGGGGTGTGGCAAGGCAATGAAAACAGCAGGCATTAAGACTTTCAGGGAAAGGACTGAGACATCAAAAAGCGCAGTAGGTTTCCACATTAGATGGAGTACAGATGGGAACTATGTCTCCAGAACAAGGCAAGGGTTTAGTTATTAGAGTAGAGCAGAATATGAGAGAGATACAGAGTTCCTGGCTTGACTACTTTTGTGTTCTTGACAATTATGTCCAATAGATACAGGTGAGGCTTACCTAAGGTTTACCTTAGCCTACTCAGCTGTGAGCTGAGAGAAAGAAGAGAGAAAGAAGCCCATTAAATATGGTGGTTGTACTCCTTAGTAGTATGAAATCCAAGAATTTGTAGGGAAATTGGAAACTCGTGGCCCTTATACAGAGTAACATCTTTCCAGATCCTCTAATTATTAATATGGACCGATTCATTTAACTTTCTGACCCCCACCTGACCCCCAACACACACACACACACACACACACACACACACACACAGTGGATTTATTCTGAGGATCTAGCTATCCCCTTTTACTTTCTTTTCACTTCATTTTAGAGTAAAATGAAAATCATATTGAAAATATTGTCATGGTAGAGATCACCCATGACATCTTGATATTTGTGCTAAACAGATGTTGCGACACCTCTATGAAGAGTTTTAGGTAATTTTATACTCTACTTCTACTTATATGTCTAGGCTTGATCCATTAACTAGGTAAACTAGATGTACTAGAAAAGGCATTTTATCCTCCCCAAGCAGCCAGAATGTATAACCATCACCTGCCAATCCCTAGTGCTCTAGAGTTGCACTATGTACAGCCTGTGCGGTCATGTACAGTGACCCTGTACACCCTTGTCATATTATTGGTCAAATTTAATTTCCCAAAGGTGAGAAGTTTTAAAAATTATTTTATGTTTGCCTACTTTGCTCTGAAAAGAAAAGATGGCAATCGATCTCTTTCTCCACTTATTCAATTTATTTTTTTTGAATTTCAGAATCAGTGGTAAAGAAACTTGTATTTGTTATAAGTGGAAGGAGCTAAATTGAGTATGTTGGTTTTGTTCTATATGGCTATTTGTAAGTATGCAGGAACCGAATGCCATCTGGGAAGTAGAAATCACTTTTTCCAGTGCAGTATTTTTAATTATGTCTTTCACCTGAGCTCCAGGGCAAAAGTTCCATTTTTTCCCTGCTCATTATTAACAAACTCCACAAGGACAGGGTTTTCTAATTTCATATTTTTAAGTGAATTTAGCATGCAAAGCATTCTGAAATGACATTAGCTATATAGTTAAGATAATACCTTGGATCTGGAGTTTCTTTGCTTCCTGCAAATCTTTATATCCTACCCAGATTGACCACTCTCCATACACACAGAAATACTTACCCATCCACAATTTGCATGTTATTAAAAGTATGTCCAATGGCTTGCTGTGATTATTGTTCGTATGCTACATACATTCAAAACATATGGCACTTATATGTGCTTTTTTTTAAGCCTATTATTTGTTTTGAGTGTGATTTTGTGCACCATGCAGACTTGCGAGCATTTTGAAATTAATTAACCTGAACAAAATTGAATTCACCAGTCTAGATTCCTTAATAATATCCTGCCTAAGACATTAAATAATAAATGAGAGGAGAATGGATGTGGGGAGATTCCAAGGAGACAGAACGAGAGATCATGCCTCTTGAGTTTTTATTCCCCAGATGGCCATTGTTTCCCTCTGTGCTCTTGAGTCAGCCACTCTCTGCTTTTGTTTTCCTGGCTATAGCACAAGAGTAATAGCAAGCCCAGGCAGTGTTGTAGTGAGGGAGAATGAATGCTTAAAATGTGCTTTGAGAGCCTCAAGTAAAACACACTACGCTGCATGTGGAAATTATTATTGGTTCATTCTTCATGCACTTTTGGTCCTTGCCCTCTAGGCTCAGACTGCCAGCCAAGGCACCAATTACTGTTGATGGGGCTGTTGGTTCTTGTGATGTGAACACCTGTCCTCCAGCAAATGAGTTGAGATAATACATACCAATTTACTATGTGTGTCATATACCCTACAAATTGAATCTCCAAAATACACTCTGAGTTGAATAATAAATGACACTGGGTTTAAATGACAGGAAATAGACTCAATACAATTGCTTGGGCATCTGTGTCCACCCAGGCTTTTGTCCACCCAGTCTGCTGCTGTAATGCCAAGCCAGGCATCCCTCTGCATTCTCAGAGCCGGCAAAGGGGCCATTTGTTTGGGGAAAGTCACTGCAGAATCGCTGGCTTCCCTAGGACAGCCTCGGGCTGATTAACACAGTCAAGCCAGGGCTTGGCAGCCCCTGCCCCTCACTGCTTTATCAGATAGGACAAAATTGCAACCTGATACAATTCCAAGGGCTTTCACATTCATATTTAAAGAAACACTTGTTAGGTAACTGGACCAACTGCCCCATAAAAATGTTGCATTGAAATTTCCAGGAGAGAAAACTTCAGAAAGAAAATGGAAAAGAAGAGGAAGCATAGGATAGGGCTTGAGAGAGTAGACAGATGAACAAGGTCAGTCAGACATTGGTGTGAGCCTTGGCGCCACCAGTACCAGCTGTGTGGCTTCTGAGAATTCCAAGCCAAAATTTCTCTACAACTTCAGATTCCTCATCGACCTGCAAGCTACCATGCTGCCTAATTTGCTTCCCCATTTATTTCTAATGCCTGGTGCAGTAGCTGACACACAGTAGGGCTCAAAAACAAAGGGATGAATGAAGGTTTTGATAGAGTCATTTTTACTGCTTGGTGCAGCTACAATATAACAGTCAGGAGAGGCGCACAATCATCCAGCTCAGCTCACGCCTGAACCTTCCCATGGTCTCTATGGGAACAACCTCTGGTGAGGGAGACTAGAGCTTCTTCAGGGTTTGGCCTGCTCTGTTCAAGCGCCCAGCCAGGAGACATTAGACATAATGCTTAAGCTCATTTCGTGCAGATCAACCCTTTTCTCTCGAAGAATTTATAGCGTGCAGCCAAGACTGCCTGTTTTGATATGTTTCACTGATTCATAAATTTATGGAATTGTGGGCATTTGTAGAATTTTGTAGTGCTGCCAATGGTTTACTTTCACTTTAATAAAATGACCCTCAAATAAGTATAAGCTTATATAACTTCTTGGTTATGCTTTCTGTGGATATGTATGTATGTGCATTTTAAAACTTCTTTCCTGGCTTTAATTACATGCTAATCAGCCAGAACTGCATTGTTCCAGATACTATTTTCTATGACTATCCCCATTTCACATGTCTTCTAAAGATCAAGAGATGATCTTTAAAAGTGTGGAGAAAACATCTTTGACAAAGCCTCCAACAACAACCACTGGGGAGAGGACAACCGATTCAGTAAATGGTGCTGGGAAAACTGGCTGATCACATGCAGAAGATTGAAACAGGACCCCTACCTATCACCATACACAAAAACTAACTCTAAATGGATCAAAGATCTAAATGTGAAACCTCAAACCAGAAGAATCTTAGAAAACGCAGGAGACACCCTTATGGAAATTGGAACTGGCAACCAATTCCTATTCAGAACCCTACAGGTCTATACCTTAAGAAATAAGATAGACAAGTGGGACCTCATCAAACTAAGAAGCTTCTGCAAAGCAAAAGAAACCATCAAGAGAGTAGGGAGACAGCCCACAGAATGGGAAAAAAATATTTGCCAACTGACAAAGGCCTAACATCAAGGATCTACAAGGAACTCAAATGCACTGAGAGGAAAAAAACAAACAGCCCCATTAAAAAGTGGGCAAAAGACATGAATAGACACTTCTCAAAAGAAGATATATGGGCAGCCAACAGACACATGAAAAAGTGCTCAGCCTCACTCATCATCAGAGAAATGCAAATCAAAACTACATTGAGATACCACCTAACCCCAGTAAGAATGGCCATCATTAATTAAAAAATAAAAGCAATAGATACTGGCAAGGATGCAGAGAAAAAGGAGTGCTTCTACACTGCTGGCAAGAATGCAAACTAGTGCAACATCTTTGGAAGATAGTGAGGCGATTTCTGAAAGAACTAGAAATTGACCTTCCATATGACCCAACAATTCCCCTACTGGGAATATACCCAAAGGAACTCAAATCATTCTACAAAAAAGATACCTGCACACGTATGTTTGTTGCAGCTCTATTCACAATAGCAAAAACATGGAACCAACCATGTTGCCCACTGAAGCTGGACTGGATAAAAAAAATGTGGTACGCATACACAGTGGATTATTATGCGGCCATAAAAAAGGACAAACATATGGACTTTGCAGGAACTTGGATGGATTTAGAATCGATCATACTCAGTGATCTATTAAAGAAACAAAAAACAGAGTACCATATGTTCTCACTCATAAGCAAAACTTGAACAATTATAATACTATAAGAAAGTGATTGGCAGTAATGGGTAACTGACAGGGGAGGAGGGGTGGGATTGGCATTTGAGGGAAACTGCTAGGGGAGGGAGGGGCACACCTCATCAACAAGGGTACCTGCATAATCAACATTTGTATACCTATCCCTGAATTGTATCCCACATCTTTATGATAAAAAAATTTTTTAAGTGTGAATAAAGGCAATAGAGGCAAATAGAAGCAAAACTATCAGGGAAGACAAGGGTACTATAATAATGTCAGTATTGATAAACTGATGTGCACTTATTATACTACTCAGTTTATTTTGTTGTTTTTCCTCAATTAATGCCCATATAACCTAGAAAGACAAAAACTCAGTTGTCTATTTTTAGTTTCTATGTAACTCCACATAGTGCCTTTGCTTTATTTTGCCAGTTTGTCAAGTGCAGTGACGATTGTTGAGAACATATGAGGGGGGACCCCAAAAAACCTGGAATTTTCTTTTTGGAGGGCAGGCCTCTTGTAGTGCAGGTTTCCCCCACTAGGAACATATTCTATGATCGTATCAGCATCAGTGGACCAGCTAGCATTGTTAAAAGAGACTGTGTTTGGCTTCAGTGAACTTTTTTTGGAGATTCTTTCGATGTGTGTGCCCGTTTTATAATGGGTGATTCATGAGCACACCTGACCACACCACACTGAGTGTTCAGCAGTTTTTGACCAAAAATGGCATGACCCCCATGCCCCACCTCCCTACCTGATCTCACCCACAGATACTTTTTTTTGTTTCCCTTGGATGAAAACATTCTTATAGGGAAACATTTTGCCAAAGTGGAAGCAGTGAAACAGAAAACAGAAGAAGCACTCACAGGCATCAAAATGACGAGTTCAAAAAATGTTTTGAGCAGTGGAAAAAGTGTCTCCATTGGTGTATTGCATCAAACGGAGAGTACTTTGAAGCTGACTGAAGTTTAAACAGGGAAGAATAAATACACTTTTTAAAAATCAATAAATTCCAGGTTTATAAGTCTCCTTTCATATATGCACCCTGAGGAAAGTGCCTGTCCTACACCCAATTTCCAACATTGAAATAGTGATGAGCACAATGGCATACATACACACAAAAAGCCCTCTAAGGATCCACTCTCAGTAACTTCACCTGGAGTGGGAAACTGGTAGAGTCTCCCATCTTTTAGGAAGTCACCTTGACAGCCTTGGTGTAATGTTCCTTTTCTCTGTTTTCCTCTTATCTAAGCCTTCCTTCGCTTCCACTGAACATAAGCCCTAACAACTTTTTAGATGCAACTTACTTCTAACCTACCCCACCCTCCATGGCCCCCCACCTGAATTCCCTTCCTCTATCTCATTCTTTGAGTACTTTAGGAACACTGCACAGGAAAATTTTACACAGGTGAGTTCTCTCTTGCTTCCTTCATTTTCTGAGATTTTCTTTTCTTTTCTGCATCTCTGCTCCTATTCTACTTCTTTGTCACTCTTAGTAGTCTTTTTAAAATTTTTTTATTTTAAAGATGTGTGGTAGAATTCAGGATTAGGCGCATAAATGTTCATTGCACAGGTGATGTTTAGGTCTCCCTTTGGTCCTCACTTTGCCTGGTACCCTTATTGATGTTATGTGCCTTCCCCCTTCCCTGGCAGCATTCCACCACTATCAGTCACTTTCTTATAGTATTATGATAAATGTTCAGGGATTTCTTAAAAGTAGGAACAGGTGGTACTCAGTTTTTTGTTTCTGTGACAGATCACTCTTAAATTAGTGTTCAATATACGATATTGAAAAAGAGGGATCTTTACCAATCAGTTAGAGTTTCAAATTCCACCTACTAACTGTGCCATTTTGGTGAGTTATTAACTTCTTTATGCCTTAGTTTTCATTTGTTAATTTATTTTCCCCATTTTTTTATGCCCTCCAATCTTTAGTCAGCACCTCCTTTGGCTGAACTCAGCAGGAAACCAGTTGAGAAAGTGACCTGAGAACATAGCCTGTAGGGATTGGCCCCATGTTCCAGAGTGGAACAGAGCAAGAGGGAGGCATGCATCCAACAGTGGACTAGCTCTGGACCAGCACACAGCACTTAGTTCTTCCCATCATTTTTGTCTTTGTAGATGCCTCGCTGCTAAGAATGTGAGCTGCCCAGGTCAGAAACTGCATCTTCTTCTGCTTTGTCGCCCCTGTTACTGCATAGTGCCTCAAATAGAGTACAAGCTTAACAGGTGTTTACTGGGTAGACCTGTGAGTGAAGGTTAAGTGTTATTTTTCCTAGGAAACATATTTGTAGTTTTTGTTGATAGGTTGGATCTGTAGGTGTCCATGGTGCTGGTAATGGATATTGATGGGTATGTAGTATAGTGGGAGGAGATTGAATGATCAACTAAAAACTATGTGCAATTCTTCAGAAAGCCCTACTGGCCAGGTGCAGTGGCTCATGCCTGTAATTCCAGCACTTTGGGAGGCTGAGATGGGAGGATTGCTTGAGACCAGACTGAGAAATATAGCGAGACCTTGTGTTTACAAAAAAAAAAAAAAAAAAATTAGCTGGGCATAGTGGTGCATACCTGTATTCCCAGATACTTGGGAAACTGAGGTGGAAGGATCACTTGAGCCCAGGAAGTTGAGGCTGCAGTGAACCATGATGATGCCACTGCATTTCCAGCATGGGTGACAGAATGAGAACTCGACATTAAAAAAAAGAGAGACCTGGCATGGTGGCTAGAGCCGATAATCCTAGCACTTTGGGAGGCCAAGGTGAAAGAATTGCCTGCGCCCACGGGTTTGAGAAAAGCCTGGACAACTTGGTGAAACCTCATCTCTACAATAAATCCAAAAAGAAGCTGGGGTAGTACACGCCTATAGGTCCGGCTACTTAGAAGGCTGAGGCCTAAGGATCACCTGAGCCCAGCAGGTTGAGGCTGCAGTGGCCGTGAGCGTGCCAGGGCACTCCAGCCTGGGCAACAGAGTGAGACTCTAACTCAAAAAAGAAAAAAAAAAAAAGGAGAAGAGAAAAAAAAAACTTTACTAAACTTGACACAGGACAAGTTAGTTTGGATAGTTTGGATGACAAAAGAGAGAAACAGAAATTGGAGAACATATGATGGTGAGAGAGGATGGTGCAGAGTGGGCCACTGTCAACTGCTGTCATGAGGTTCTGGACAGTCAGATGTGGTGTACCGTGAGTTTCTGACATTAGAGATTATAGCAGGGAAAGAAGCGCTACCTGGAAAGTGAAGGTAGAAACCATGAAGTTGGTGTAAAAGGCAAAAATCACATTCGGTTTCCTTTACAGTATCACCTTGGATCAGCCCCACAATTCCCCACCCTCCCCACAAAGGCTTCATTCTTCCCTGCAGCAAAGTACTCTATTCCCAGTATTTAGAACAGTGCCTGGCATGTGAATATGCCTTGAGTGAATGTAATATAGAGGAAAAGGAAGTTCTCAGGGCAGGGCAATAGGTATATGTAGGTTTGCTTTAAGCTTGAAGCTGGGGATGTAAAAGCCTTTTGTCTTAGTCTGCTCATACTGCCATAACAAAATGCCATAAACTGGGTGACTTCAACAACACGCATGTATTTGGAGGCTGAAGGCCAATATCAGGGTGTCAGCATGGTTGGGTTCTGGTGAGGGAATTTTTCCTTGTGAGTAGATGGCCTCCTCCTTGCTGTGTCCTCACAAGGCAGAGAGAAAGGGAGCAAGCTCTCTAGTGTCTCCTATAAGTATATTAATCCTATCATGAGAGAGCCCCAATCTCATGATTTCATCAAACCCTAATTACCTTCCAAAGGTCCCATCTCCAAATATCACATTGCAGGTTAGGGTCCAACATGTGAATTTGGAGGGAACACAATTCAGTTCGTAGCACATGTGTAACTAGTAATCCTCTACGGTCAGACAAGCTTTGTTTCTTTGGGGAACCATGGAAAACAGTGGTCACTAGAACAACATTGCATTAACCTTTCCAGTGTTGGTCAATGTAGTTTAGGAAAAGATGAAGAGAAAAATTTGGCTTCTCATAGCCCAGATACATTGTTCTTTATACCTATGACACATTGTCTTACATATTCACCAATTAGCTGCTCCCTTCCCTTTATGCTAAATAAACCAAGTATACTTCATAATCCTATTACTTCTTGTTTGGTCAGGTGATTTACTTTGACCAATAGAAGATGAGTCAATGTGACATTCCATATCTGAGCAAGATCTTAGAATATGCTTGCATAGTTTGGCTATGGATCTTTCATAACTATCCTTAATTGAGAAGAGCATTACCCAGACAATGGTTACTCCTTCTAAATGGGTTCCAAAAAGAAAACTCAGCTGAGCTGAGCAGAACCTGTTAGAGCCACAGCTGTTTACAGACCTCAGGAAATTGGAGCAAGAAATACATGTTTGCCATTGGAAGCTGATAAGGTATATGTATTAATTTTCTATCACTACTGTAACAAATTGCCATAAACTTAACAACTTAACACAAATTCATTATCTTAACACTTCTGTAGAATTAAAGTCTGACTGACATGAGTTTCATTGGGTTAAAATCAAGATGTTGGAGGGGCTATGTTCTAGCTATAAGTTATATGTCTATGTTCTATGGTGGGATTGAATCTCTTTCCTTGCTTTTCTGGCTTCTAAAGGTTGCTTACATTCCTTGGATCATGGCTCCCTTCCGGTCATCTTCAAAGCCAGCAAAGTAGCATGTTTCTGATCATTCTTCCACACTTCGTCTCCTACTAGGGTGTTTTGCTGTTGTTGTGGTGGTCATTGTTGTTGTTTTCTACTTTTAATGACTCTTATGGCTGCACTGGGCTCATCCAGATCATTCAGTATGATCTCTTTCTTTCTTTTTTTCTTTTAATTTTTTTATGTCTTTCTTTTAAGGTCAGCTGATCAGGAACCTTAATTTCTCTCTGTCATGCAGCCTTAACATAATCTCAAATTCCAGATATAATGACATGGACATCTTTGGGGCTATTATTCTGCAGCATGGGTATTGTAATCAAGGACTCAAGCAAGATGATGTTGCTAGAAAGACAGATAAGTAGGCACTACTTCTTAAATGAACAGAAAGCAGCAGCTACCTGTGTTGTTTGAAGTCACAATATAAAATATAAAGTAGGAAGACATTAAATTTGATTATCTAACTTCTTTCTTAGTACTGCCTAGGACCTTGGGCAAGTCACGTGATTTTACTCTTACATTGTTCAACTGTAACAGAAATAATAACTCTAGTGCTACTTATCTTTCAAGGTTATTGAACAATTCAAATATGTATACTATTTGTGTGTGTATGCACACACACTTTGCTATTTCTTTCTCTGTAATGATATATATACAATATTAACTGTTAGTAATGGGGTCATCAGATTCAACCATGCCCCACCTTACTTATTTAAATGGGTCATGCCTCATATGTCTCTGTTTGTACTTTTGTGAGTTTAACTTTCCTGTGAATATAGATTATATTGCATTGATTTGAATTCACTTTTTCACTGAAAAAAAATATAACTTTCAAAGATACACACTTTCCTTATTTCTTCACCAATGTAACTGTTCAAAACTATTCACTAATCAATTCGTAAACTTAAGGTACCAATTTCTATTGATTTGAAGTTCTATGCTTGTATACATTTTTATTCTACATTGTGAAAATTTTCTTATACTTAATCTTTTATATCATATACTAAGGTCTTGAAAATTCTAACTTTCCAATCATATAAGTATTTCATTGAGAAACTCTCCAATAGAATGGTCATATAAAATTGATTTTTCCTTTTGATGGGGGTTTGGACTTAGTTATTGTTTGACCATCTCAGTCGATTTCTAAGCCATCCTGGCTAAGTAGTCAGCTGTCTCTACCACTGGCAGATAGAAACTCTTCTTCTCCCAGCATCTATGGGATGGAATAATTTATTTCATCATTTCACATATGTTCCTAAAAGATCAGGATATTATCCTTGGATACCCAAAGAATTTGTATCTAGAATTTCTATAGTTTTTCTTCTTTTTGTCTCTGTTGACATCTGCTTTACCATTTAGATATGTTCAATTAAATGTACTCCAGGATGTCTATACTAGAACATGTATACATATAGATAGATAATTTTATTTTAGAGTAAATTATTATACTTGTCTAGTGACAGACCTACATTTTTATGTGCTATTTTCAAGGGACCACAAAAATTTGTCAGTTGGAAAACTAAATTGTTTTAGCAAAGTGATGTACTCAAAGAAAAACATCGCTTATAAAGAATGTTTCCCACATTCAGGATAGGAGCCTATGTCCGTTTTGTGGACTTTAAAATTACTCTATGCTATCCTAAGCACAAACATAAGAATTAGTTCAAAACATGATGCTAATAGGCTCAAAAGGTGCTGTGATAACCAAATTAAAGCTTTACCAGAGAAATAAGAGCCATACTACATGTCCCCAAAAGTAAAAGAGATTTCACATTCTAAGAAAGAAGTCATCTTGAAAATTAATGGCTAATAAAATGAAAGAACTTTACTCCCTTGCCCAGTTCTAGTCTCTAAAACTAAATATTTTGAAATAGTATGTTTGGTAGCTCTTTTTGTTCTTAACCATCATCATATTCATAGATATAATTATTGTCCTGGTTCTTGATTTATCATTTTGGGTAGTAGGTATCTAAAGTAATGAAATGAGATATCAAACATAATATTTTTAAATAAATTAAAAATGACAAACATTCATAACAATTTATATTTTGTGAAAGACATATAAACACATTGAACACATTGAAATGGTACAATGGCTGTCTGAGAAAGAATGGAGAATAGGAGTGGGAGATGACAATAATGAAATCAATAAGTGAACGACTGAAACAAAAAGGGTTTTAACATGCTATAAATTAAGGAGCATGAATAACTTATCCTTCTGCACCAAGGTTTCAAAAAAGTATTAACATGTTTGCAGTTTGACTTCTTTTGGGGTAGTGGTTCAATACTGAATACAAATTATAATGACCTAAGTTACTTTTTAAATAGTGCCCTCACTTGGACCCAATCCCTAGATGTTCTGACTGATAAGTCTGGGATGAAAAGTATACATGTGTATTTTTGTTATTAAACATCACAAAGTAAATATATCTGTGTACCTACAATTCTTGGCAAAATATCAAACAATACCACACCCAGATGCCCCTTCTCACTGGACATCAGAACTCTTTACACCCCAGGTATAATCCTCTTGTTTGCACAGAATTGAGGACCATTCTTCTGGTTCATAATCAGGCTACTCTTTCCTCATGGCATGCTTTCTCCTGCATTTCTTTTATTATTATTACTTTTTACTTTGTACTACTCCTAGTGCCATTTTTTCACAGTGTGTAGGGATAATTTTTAAACTGGCTTTGTATGTTAAAAATATTTTTTTCTCAAATTTGGTTAATAACCTAAGGCAATCTACAGATTTAATGCAATGCCCATCAAATTACCAGCAGATTCTTCTCAGATCTAGAAAAAACAATACAGAAATTCATATGGAAACACAAACGACCAAGAATAGCCAGAAAAATCCTCAGCAAAAACAAAAACAAAAAACAAAACAAAACAAACAAACAAAAAAACAAAGCAGGAAGCATCACAATACCAGATTTTAAACTTTACTATAAAGCTACAATAATCAAAACAGCTTGGTATTGGTACAGGGACAGGCATATAAACCAATGGAATAGAACTGAGATTCCAGAAGCAAAACCCCAATTTCTCAACCAACTCACCTGTGACAAAGCCTCCACCACCCACCACTGGGGAGAGGAGAACCTATTCAGTAAATGGTGCTGGGAAAACTGGCTGACCACATGCAGACGATTCAAACAAGACCCCTATCTATCCCCATACACAAAAATTAACTCTAAATGGATTAGAGACCTAAATGTAAAACCTCAAACCATAAGAACTTTAGAAAATGCAGGACACACCCTTATGGAAGTTGGAACTGGCATCCAATTCCTGAGCAAAACCCGAAACACATGGGCCATAAGAGATAAGATAGACAAGTGGGAGCTCATTAAACTGACAAGCTTCTGCAAAGCCAAAGAAACCATCAAGAGAGCAGGGAGACAGCCCACAGACTGGGAAAAAGTATTTGCCAACTCCATGTCTGACAAAGGCCTAACATCTAGGATCTACAAGAAACTCAAACGTGCTAAAAAGAAAAAAACAAACAACCCTATTACAAAGTAGGTAAAAGATATGAACAGACACTTCTCAAAAGAAGACATATGAACAGCCAATAGATACATGAAGAAATGTTCAACCTCACTAGTCATCAAGGAGATGCAAATTAAACTACACTGAGATACCACCTAACTCTAGTCAGAATGGCCATTATCAATAACTCAAAAAATATCAGATGCTGGAGAGGCTGTGGTGAAAAGGGAACACTTCTACACTGTTGGTGGGAGTGTAAACTAGTGCAACCTCTGTGGAAATTAGTGTGGCGATTCCTAAAAGCTCTAAAAATCAACCTTCCATATGACCCCACAATCCCCCTACTGGGAATATACCCTGAAGAACTCAAATCACTCTATAAAAAAGATGCCTGCACATGTATGTTTATCGCAGCATTGTTCACAATAGCAAGATCATGGAACCAACCATGCTGTCCATCAAAAGAGGACTGGATTAAAAAATGTGGTACATATACACAATGGAATATTACGCAGCCATAAAAAAGAACAAAATCATGAATTTTGCAGCAATCTGGATGAAATTGGCGTTTATAAGACTGAATGATCTCTCATAGAAACAAAGATCTGAGTATCACATGTTCTTACTCATAAGTGGAGCTTGAACAACTATTGTAATACTATAAGAAAAGGATGGACAGTGGTGGGAAACTATGGGGGGTGGGATAGGGAGGGGAAGGGAGGTGGGATTAATGGTTGTCGATATCTGTCTGGGGACGGGGAGCACACCTCATCAACAAGGGTACCTGCACAATGCATATTTGTATACCTAACCCTTAACTGTATCCCACAATGTTAAAATAAAAAATATGTTTAAAAAAATTTGGTTAATTGATTAACTACATGTAGAATTCTTATATTTGGAATTATTTTCCTACTCAAATTATATAGTATTATCTTCTTTGAGCATCCAAGTTTGCTGAAATCAGTTCGGTTTCATTTGGTGTACATATCTTTTTATTGTTAATTTTTCCATGAAAATTTTCTTGATTTCCACTTTATCCTTAAATTCCTAATATTTTACTAGAATTATCAATATGTGAATTTCTGCTCTATAACCAGCTTAGCACCTAATATGGCCTTTTTTGTGTAAAATTTTTTATATTATTTCTATTATGTATTTGATTACATCCCTCCATGAACTCCTCCTGAAATGCTTATTAGATTAACATAGGCACTCTGGAATTTTACCTGCATATGGTAAATATATATATATATACACACACACACACACATATATATATACACATATATATACACATATATTTACATATATAAATACAAACAAATATATAACACCTATGTATGTATATGTGTATGTATTTAACACTCATGTGTATATAGGTATACATATGACTTTTATAGGTATATGTATTGTAGATTGGAATTTTTTAAAGATAATTTTTAGTTAATTTAGAAAGTAAATTGGAGAGAGAGAGAGAGAGAGACAAGAGAGAGAGAGAGAGAGAGAGAGAGAGAGAAGAGATTCACCTCGCCAAGGTATGGGAGGCGAAGATTAGGTTAAAGCATGGTGGCCATAGCTCAATGAACACATGACTTAGCCAGAGCTTAACGAAACCAATGGTCTAACAAAAGCAATGGCCTAGATTGGAATTTTTAAACAGTCTTTCTAATACTAAACTGGGACTTGCTTGGTTTTATTTTTTATTAAATGCACTGACTTATTTCTTTTGTAATTGCAATTAAGAATTTAATTTCTATAAACTCATTCTCTGGCGGTTCTTTTTTTGTAATAGTCCATTCTTGTTTTATGGATCCAATATCATCTTAAACGTCTCTGTGGGAAGTAACTGAAATATTTTAAACTTTCATATTGGTTCCTAAATTATTTCTGGTTTTTTTGTGGGGTTAATTTTTTGGTTTACTCATTTTGACTCTTGCCAGAGATACTCTTGGTATTCCTCCAATATGTGGTGATCCTTTAGATATTAGTTTGGATTTATTGAATGAAGGATTAGGATGATTAATGGAAGTAGGTGTTTTATGTTTTCCTGACAAACCCTTCATTGTAACAGCTGTTATTTTGGGGGGATGGAGGGCTTTGTTTAAATGGCCAGTATGTGTCAGTTGTATATAACTTTGTAGGTTACTGAGCATGGACCAAAAAACAGTTTGGCTGGCTTGGAGTTTGCGTAATTAGACAAGGTAAAGATAAATTTATTCCAGAATTAGAACTTTTCAGTGCATAGCATTCCTGAGTGGAGCTGCTTTTCTCTCTCTCTCTCTTTTTTCCTTTCCACCTTAGCATCTGGGATGGATAGCAAATCCTCTCTCAGGCTGTATTTAGCTTCCCTCTTGGGCTCCTGCAGAGACAGAAGACTTACCCCAGGCCAATCAACAACTACTTTAAGAAAATTATTTTGCTTTGAGTTGGCTTATTTATTTAAACCTTGTCTACAAAATATTTATTTATTTATTTATATTTTATTTTTTATTTTTTTGAGTTGGAGTCTCACTCCGTCGCCCAGACTGGAGTGCAGTGGCCGCTGCCGGCCACCGCAGCCT
>NW_007009537.1:111191-144937 GCF_000164805.1 Carlito syrichta | reverse complement strand
GTCTCGAACCCGCGGGCTCAGGCAATCCACTCACCTCAGACTCCCAAAGGCACGGGATTACAGGCTGAGCCACCAAGCCTGGCTCAAAATATTTAAATTAAGTGATCCATTCCTGCTCTTTACCTTTGCTGGTTAAAATGAAATTTTTAGCTGGGCTCGGTGGCTCAGTCTGTAATCCCGCGCCTTTGGGAGGCTGAGGTGAGTGGACTGCCTGAGCCCGCGGGTTGGAGACCCGCCTGGGCAGCGAGACCTCACCTCTACAATAAATCAAAAAATCAGCCAGGCGTGGTAGCGCATGCCTGTAATTCCGGCTACTTGGAAGGCTGAGGCGGAAGGATCGCCGGAGCCCAGCAGGTCGAGGCTGCGGTGGCCGGAAGCGGCCACTGCACTCCAGTCTGGGCGACAGAGTGAGACTCCAACTCAAAAAAAATGAAATGAAATTTTTGAGTTTTTTCTTTGTTATTTTGAGAAGGACAGATCTTTATCCTTAAAGAGGCTTCCTCTGTCCTGTTTTTCCCTCTAATCTGATCCTATTTATTTGCTATATTCCCTAAATCTCTGTAGTATACTGCTGGCTCACTTTTTACAAACATTGTAATTTTGCCTAAAATGCTATCTATTTACTGGTAGAAAACGGGAAGTAATAATATTCATCTGACCAGTTTTCCCTTAAAGCCATTTCTATGATGATGATGATGGGACTCAATTATATTTTTTATTTCAGTCACTCCAGATGAATAACAAATTTGAAGAAATAAAAAGATTGGAAATACAAAAATATATATAAATATATTTTAGTGAACCTGAAGAGGAAATGGAGAGAATTGCTTGCATTAAATGTGACCGTCCACTGAAAGCCCTAATGAGTATATGCCAAGTATTAAAAGAAAAGTGATATAGCTGTTGATAAGTTGAAATACATCAATGAGTAGATTTCAGTAAGTTTATGACCTGGAATAAGACAAGATATAGCTAAGAGAAAAACAATAGTTAAAATATATAAGATACAAAAAAACTTAGAATCATTAAAATAAACAAATCTAAGACATATTGGTAATTGTAGTCCTAATGTATCGAGTCAGGATAAACCACGATTTTGTAGATAGACCAAGATTTTGTAGATATGTGTATCTATTTGTTCATACATCTACTTGTTACTCTACTGCTTTATCCATCCTGCTTTTCCTATATTTATGAAACAAGTTTTATAAAAGAAAACAATAAAAAGTGCCCAACTTTCTTAGCCTTCTAAGTAAAGAAAACGATAATGACCATAAAACTTGTTAACCCAATGTTTAAATTACAACAAACGCTTATTAGTTTTTTGCATCATGGATCCTTATGGTAATCTGGTGAAAGTTATGGACCCCTTTACAAAATAAAAATTTCAAAATGCAAAATAAAACACACAAGAATACACAGGGAACCAAGTATATTGAAATATATTTGTAACAATAACAAGACAAATTTCTTATATATTTCAAATTTTTAAATAAGCTATTCAGATTATTACCCTTTTCCAAGAACTATTCTTCAAAATAAAGTATTTCTACTTTAATTTTTTATTAATTTATTAATTTATAAATTTATAAATTTATCTTTCTTATTTCCTTTTTTCTTTTATCTCTGACTTTATTCTGTCTTTCTTTTTTCTAGCTTCTTAAATTAGAATATTAGCTCAATAATTTCCAACTTTTCTTCTTTTTAAGTATAGGAATGTTAAATCTACTAGCGTCCCTTAAGTAGTGCTTTACTGCATTTCATATTTTTGGTATAGTGATTTTATTGATTATTTCTATGTATTTCCTAACTTATTTTAGGATTACTTCTATTACCTGAGTTATTTGCTAGTATATTTTAAATTTTCCAAGTGTATAGTTAAAATTAGTTTTTAAAACTGATTTCTAGCTTTGATGTTATCAGAAAAAAAATAGAATTGTTATGGTGATAATGTTTTGATATTTACAGATGCTAATTTTGTGGAACATTAAGTGACCAATTTTTGTAAATGTTCCATGCACTTGAAAAGTATATATAAAGTCTTCATTTGGGTAGTGCAATTTTTTCTGTGGAACATGATCATTAGTTGTGATATTTAAATCTTATACATCTCAATTTTTTATTGTTTGCTTGGTCTATCAGTTACTGAGAAAGCAATATTAAAATCTCATGCTATGATGATCAATTTGTCAATTTTATCATATAGGTTTGTCCATGTTTGCTTTACATATCCAGAAGATACTTTATTGGGTAAAGTTTAAAATTTTATATATTAAATTACTGATGAATTGGAACTTTCATCATTTTGCAAAGATTTTTTGATACTTTAATTCAATTAATGTATTCCAATTTTGAGACAGTTTATATCTGTAATTTAAACTTTTCCTTTAACCTCAAGGGCAATTTTTTTTTTTAATTTGGCACCTTCATAGCCATGTCTTCTCGCACCTCAGGCCTTCTTTCTGAAATCATTTTATTTCTTTTTGAAGTATATTCATTCACTGTTCCATTTGCAAGATTTTCGTTTGTTTGTTTTTGCCTGACTGTAATCTCTACTTCATTTTCATTTTTGTGGTTGTCTGCTAAAAATCTGTATATCACCCTTATTCCTGAATGATAGCTTTGGGAGGACATAGCATTCTGCTGGCATCTATTTTCTCTTCTTTGAAGATACCTATTCAGCTATCTTCTGGCTTCTATTTTTGCTTTGGAGAATTCATATGTTTGTTGTTCCTTCATAAAACATATCTTTTCTCTCTAACTGCTTTAAAGTCTTCACTTTCTCTTTATTGATCTTCAGTGCCACTGTGGTCTAGGTGTATATTTCTTTTTAGTAATCCTGTTGGGAATTCATGGGTTTTCTGAGTCTCAGAATTGCTGTCTTTATCAGTTCTGGAAAATTCTCAGTCATTATCACTTTGAATATTGCCTTTTATCCATTCTCCCTTTTCTCCTCTCAGGAACTTCATCCTCAATTTTTCTTAGCTGCTATTTCATATTTTCTTTTTTTTATAACTGGGTGCTGCATTCTGAGTGATTTTTAAGACTCAGTATTCTCTTACATGAATTTCCTCTTCAGTCAGTTATCAATAATTTGTGTTTAACACATTTATAGATTTCTAATTTTAGTGACTATACTTTTCATTTCTAAAAGTTTGATTTAGAAATGTTGAAAAATCTGCCTGCTCATTTCTTCATAATCTCTTGTTCTGTATAATATGTGTGCCTGTTTATTTCTTTAAAGTTATTTGCTTTATATTCCTTATCTGATAATACCAATATTTGAAATCCTTGAAGTAGTATTCTGCAGGCTTTAAAGAAGTTTTCCAATTAACTTCTTATCCCTCTTCCTCTCCTTGTCCCTCTCCCTCTCCCTCTCCCTCTCCTTCCTTCTCCCCATTCCCTCTCCCTCCCCCTCTTCCTCTCCCTCTCTGTCCCTCTGATGACAGCTACTTTCTTCATGTGAAAATTTTCTGAAGTTGAAGTATAAAAGTCATTTCATCAGAGAAGAATTGTTCTGATTTCTACAGGTCAATGTGAGCTAGGATTACTTAATATTTGATTTATGAAATTTGTGGGCCAAATAGTATCATTAATTAACTTATTTCCCAATCTGAAGTAAAGGTACACTCAAGCTTGGCAAACTTCAAGGAAATTTTTTATTTTTCTTTTTAGTTCTACGTACAACCATGACCAAACCAGACAGGTGCTCTATCATATCCCTCTGCTTTATTTATTTATTTTTTTAACTTTTCCAATTCAACCACAGAGGGCACTCCCTTTCAGGATCTCAGGTTTTATGAGGTTTCTGATTCTACTTCCTTTTTAAAGTGCTCCCTGATCAGTAATTTTGATTGTTTTCTATGCCTGTGGCTCATTAATGTCCACCATAAGGATTTTCTTACCTTTTCAGATGCCTCCAAAAGCTCATATTTCCCTGCCAACCCAGCTGTAAATTAAAAAAAAGATTTCAAACATATTGTATCCAACGAACATACCTAATGACCAGACTGTGGTTTCTAAATACTATTTTGGAGAAATGGTTGCTCCAGGACTGACTAAGGGAAAGTACACAGTGAGCCTGTTATACCTCATTTTGCCATAATGCAAGCAAGCTCTGAATCAATAGAGACATGTCGTAAGAACCCAGGAAGCACTTTGGAACAATCTGAGCATTGAAGAGGAGAGTGAATATAATTGACGATAATCATTGAATGCATAAAACTCAATGGCTCCACCATGGTGTCACAGAGTGAGAGACATGCTACAATGAGGAGATGGTTACATTCATTCCTTAGTGTCAAAATTGGTCATCAAAGTAAAAGGTAGCATTGGGCATAACACTTTGGAGGAAGTACATTTCAGACCATGGTAATCAGAGCTCTTGAAAAACAAACAGACTCCAAAAGTTTTATCACCTAGAGGCTTCAAAAGGATCATCAGAGGAAATCACTAGAGGGAATGCTGTTGGAAAAGAGGATGTTTACTGAAATAAAAACGTCACCCACAAATCATTTGCTGCTTGCAAAAGGAAGGGAAAAACCTACCTTTACAATGGAGAGCTCTGGCAGTCACCATCTTGACTATGGGATGAAAAGTCTACAGTCATAGACTCACTGATGAACTGTGTGACACTATGTCTCCTGATGAAATAATGCAGGGCCTGCAAAATATTCTTCTCCATGTGGTACCTGATTGAACCAAGCATCTAACTTTCTGATTGTAGAAGGTACATGAAGGTAGAAACACAAGAAAAATGACATCATGAGGGAAAGAACATATCCAGATTGTGGGACCTTGTACTAAGACTTGCTAACTCCCTTCAACATATCAAATGCACTGAAAGAAGAAAAGTGGAACGTATAAACTTGAATTGAATCAAAGTTCTAAAAGAAAAGGCTAAAGGTATATTCTGAAGCAAATAGAAAAAAATTTGAGAATGGAAAATGTGAGAACTGGCTATTAAATAGCATTAAATAATTACAGATTGAGCATCACTTATTCAAAATACTTGAGACCAAAAGCATCTTGGAGTTTGGAATTTTTTTCCCCTTCGGATTTTAGAATATTTGCATATGTATGATAAGATAACTTGGGGGTAGGGCCCAAATCTAAAAATAAAATTCACTCTTGTTTCATATACATCTTATACACATAGCCTGAAGGTAGGTATTCTATATAATATTTTTAATATTTCATGAAATAAATTTTGTGTACACTGAAACATCAGAAAGCAAAGATATCATTATCCCAGACATTCATGTGGACAATCTGTAGTTGTTTGGTATTACCATCATTCTTTACTCTGAATTTATATGCTATCACTTTCTTATACTTATTCACACTTAAGAACTTAACAGTATAAAATATGACATACTATTAGTAGAGTGAAAAAATAACGTGTTCAGGGTAATTATGCGGCACCGTAGCATCGCCAGATTTCCTATATCGCCTGTTAGACAACAGCAACTATCAACAGTCGGCTTTCAGTATCCACCTATCATACTGTGTTTTGCCTAAAAGGTCACTAGACATTGTTTTTTACTTTTTTAGGTGAGGAGAAATATTAGAAGCGGTTGAGGGATGAGAAAGTGGGTCCTCTACCGGGTGAAGAGGCATTCTACTGGGTGGCCTTTTAAAATGTTTCCTCCAGCTGGGCTCGGTGGCTCAGCCTGTAATCCCGCGCCTTTGGGAGGCTGAGGTGAGTGAATTGCCTGAGCCCGTGGGTTCGAGACCCGCCTGGGCAGCGAGACCTCATCTCTACAATAAATCAAAAAATTAGCCGGGCGTGGTAGCGCACGCCTGTAATTCCGGCTACTCGGAAGGCTGAGGTGGAAGGATCGCCGGAGTCCACCAGGCCGAGGCTGCGGTGGCCGGGAGCGGCCACTGCACTCCAGTCTGGGCGACCGAGTGAGACTCCAACTCAAAAAAAAAAAAAAAAAGTTTCCTCCAGAGTAGTCTGCTTCATTTTAACAGTTTTTGTCCTATAAGTCTCTCTTTGACTGTATCAGCTGACATGATTTCTTGTTCTTCTATGAAGGCACATTGCTCTAGTTCTTCAATAAGCCCATCAAACACTTTTACCATGTCTTATATGGGCACTCCCCCCCCCCCCAGTGTTAACAACATTATCTTTATTGTCACTATTGTTACAATCACCTTGGTTCAGAGCCATTTTGGCCATTTCACCATTGGTCAATGTGGAACAACTGAAGCTTCCTTATCAGTGTTAAAAAACAACTTCAGTATTCATTTCTTCTAGCTTACTGAAGGACTCTGAAGGTTTATTTTTTGCCTATGTAAACAAATTAGACATTACTTTTTTCTCACTTGACATATAGCAAACTTCAAATCACCACCTTGCTTATCATCGTAACAGAACTTTATCACCAGCCAGAGGTTGTGCCACACATGCACAACTGTGTCTTTAGTTGCTGTGTTCCTAGCATTGGTAATAGCATATAAAGCACCCTTCATGTGAACTCCTTTTGAAAACCTCCCACACTGTTCACTGCTGTTAGCAAACACACTGTTCAAGAAAGTGTTTTTATATTTACTCTCCATTGGTCTAAGAATATCCTAGTCATATGGCTTAATTTAAAAAATCACATTTTGGGGGAATCACATGACATCATATCACTTTTTATAAGAATTTCTGCTGGTAGATGAACAGAACAGTTGTCAAGGAATGACAAAATCTTGCAGTCCTCATTCAGTGCTGATTCCCTGAAGTTAGCATGAACCACTGGTATATAATCTTTGTGAAACCACTCAGAAAAAAATGACTTGGTGATTCATTGCATTTTGCTAATATAACAGTCTGGTAAGAAATTCACCCCCTAAAAACAGTGAGAATGCAAGCTTTTACCAGTCACAGCAAATTTATACTTGAACGTATGCCTGCTGCATTAGCACATACTAGCACAACTATTCTGTCCTTGGCATCCTTGATTCCTGTAGGAGCTGGTTCACTGGCTGTAGGCAATGTCTTTCTGGGGCAGCGGTTCCAAAATAGTGATGCTTTATCAGCATTATAAACTTGTTCTGGTCTTATATTTTCATCAACAGTGAACTTGAAACTTAAAGCATTTCTCCACTGCTTTATGGTCAGCAGATGCTTTATGCTATGCCTTTAAAAAATTTTATTTTTTCAATTTATTATATCTATTTTTATTTTTTTATTTTAAAAATGGGACAATTCAGGATTGGGTATACAACTGGTCATTGTACAGGTGAAGTTTGGGCCTCCCTTTGGTCCCCACATACCTGGTTTGGGGTCAGGTACCCTTACTGATGTTGTGTGCCCCCTCCCCCAGCAGATTCCCACTACTACCAATTCCTTTATTATAGTATTATGATAAGTGTTCAAGGTCCACTTACATGTGGTATTCAGTTCTTTGTTTCTGTGACAGATCACTAAGTATGGTAGACTCTAAATCTATCCAAGTTGCTGCAAAGTCCATAATTTTGTCCTTCTTTATGGCTGTGTAGTATTGTGTGTAAATGTACCACATTCGGTACCCAGTTGCCTGTTGAATATTTATAGTTCCCTTCAATTTTCAGCTCATTGTGATAGGTCTTTGCCTGTTTCATGACCAGTGCACCATTATGTGGCATTGTTTACAGCAACACTGATGGATCCACTCTTTTAATACACAACTGAGATCTTCATTTTTAGCTTTATATATGTGATTTTTAAAATTTTGCATTAACTTCTGTTTATCACTTTTATCATAGGACTTTAACAGTTTATTCTCCTGTTTCTTCAAGTCATATGTGATGGTCATTCTAACACCATGACTTTCTGTAAGACATTTCACATTTACATTTCTCCAACAGCTTGACTTTCTGTGCTACAGATAAACATAAATGCTACCTTTTAACATACACTTCAACCTACAGAGGCTCTGCAGGACTTTTTGACATCTTAAACAATACTTTTACATACAGAACAGAAAATAAACTTTAAAAACACAATGAGTAATGCATTACTCATTGTGCATTACAAGTCTTGGTACCTTGTAGGGCATTGTTGTAAATCTGCCTTGGTGTGTCTGGGTTACACACTGTGCTATTTCATTACCCTTTGTTCATGTGCTTTGTGGGGGAATCTGGACGTGGGCAGAAAAGTTATAAAGTTATATTGTAGCTGAAGGAAGTTGAGAGGGCCCTTATTTTTCCCTGGGAGGTGCTGAATAAACTATGTATTATGTGCTTGCATTTTGACTGCAATTCATCACTTAAGGTCAGTTGATTCCACCTGTGGCATCATATCAGGTCTCAAAAGCTTTGGATTTAGGAAGATTTAGGATTCTTGGATTAAAGACACTCAGCCTGTATTGTAAATTTTAAAAATATGATGATGGCATCTGTATTTGTCAGAGTTCTCCAGAAAAGCAGAACCAATACAGTGTGTGTGTGTGTGTGTGTGTGTGTGTGTGTGTGTGTGTGTGTGTGTGTGTGTGTGTAGAGAGAGAGAGAGAGAGAGAGAGAGAGAGAGAGAGAGAGAGAGAGAGAGAGAAGGAGAGAGAGATATATTGGAGAGAGAGAGATATATTGTAAAGTATTGCTTCTTATGATTGTGGAGGCTAGATGAGAGTTCAAAATCTGACAAGGGATGTGAACTGAAAGGCAGTAGATTCAGGAAATAATTGCAGGTCAAGTTCAATGACAGTCGACTGGTGAACCAGGAGAAGCCACTGTTGCAGTTCAACCATCTGCTGGCAGAATTTTTACTTGCTTGGAGGAGGTCAACCTTTCCTTCTATTCAAGCCCTTAACTGATTGGTTGAGTCTCACCCACATTGTTAAAGGTAATTTCCTTTACTCAAAGTCCACTGATTTAAGTTATCCAAAAATGCATTCATGGAAACATCCTGAATAAAGTTTTACCAAATATCTGGGCACTGTGACCCAGTTAAGTTGACATATAAAATTAATTATCACAATTTTGTAATGTAGAAGCAAGTTGTTATTTTTAACAGATACATGTAAAATATTTAATGACAAAGTACTGTGATGTCCAAAACCTACTTTCAGCTGATTCAGAATATGTGTGTGTGTATATACATACACACACACACACACACACACATATAGTTAAAAAATAGAGATTTAAAAAAATTTAGACATTTTAGTTCTTTTGTTCTTTGGAAGTCTTTTGTAAATGTGTAATTTAAGATATACCAACAGCACATAATAGGCAAACATAATTTTATATTTAACATGTTGGTAAATGGTTGATGATTATAATATAACCAATTATTTTTAGTAATTTGCTGTTTCCTTCAGAAAATAAATTGCCAAAATGCAGTGTGTGAACTTGTGAATTTACCTTTTCCACAAAGTGTTAAGTTAATGCTTTCATAATTTAGACTCTAGTTTATTGGAATAAGTTAAAATTACATTATAGAATGTGATAGGTAGTTGCATACATAATATATATATTATATATGATACATATTAAAAACATGTGTTTATGAGTAAATAATGTTATCAATTTTTAATAACTATATGTTTCTATCACATATAATTATCACATTTAATTTTAGTATATGTTATTATTTTATGCATTATTTAAAAGTAGAAAGATTCAAAGTATTTTGTGTATTTATTTAGCCAGAAATTTTAGTCTTTATTATAAACAAATGATATTTTATTTCCCTTTACACTTTTTTACATGAGAGTCTTTGGTATCTTTTAAAAAACATCCTCTATTAACAGAAAAGTATAATAATAAAAATCTAGCAATTGATGAAAGTACAATGAAAAAATTAGTAAAGGCTGTATTTAAACATTTTCCTGAAGAATAATAATTTGTGTCTCTAGGTATTAACCTACTGCATGTTAATAGCTATCATTATAGAAAAATAGTAAGTTCTCTGCTAAAAGTGTAAAATTTAAATTCTTATAAATTTCAATTACTTGATAATTTTAGAGATTGGCAAATGATGTTTAAAGACATTTAAAAACTTAGTTAAGACAAACACATTGAGACTTAATGATAAGGGACCCAAAATGATAAATTTCTAATTATTGTTCTACTTCAAATCTAGGCTTCCAACTGGTCTTTGATTTTTAGACATGTTTAATTAACACAATATTTTAATTTTTAAGAGATTAACTACCTTAAAACAATCTTACTCTAGGAGAGACTAATGGAGCACAATATATTTAAACAAAATGTTTCATGTGTTTTCTTACTCTTCTTTTTTTTTTTTGAGTTGGAGTCTCACTCTGTCACCTAGACTGGTGTGCAGTGGCCACTCCTGGTCACTGTTTTAAACCCAGGATTCAAATCCGAGAGAGACCACAAAGAGCCAGCTCCGATGCAAACATACGAGGGTCTTTATTCAGGCTCGAGTCTGGGCTCACGTATGAAGCCGGCAGTGGCTTCAGGGACGAGAGCCTAGATCCAGTATGGCAAGCAGTTTTTATGCACAATTACAGAGGGAGGGGAAGGAACTTTAAACTTGTTTCTACATGATTGGATAATTTCTCCTAATGGGTATGGGGACACTTGGGATTGGTAGGTTTATTTTCTGGTCTGCGCAGGCTCCAGCTACCTGT
The DNA here is from genome assembly GCF_000164805.1 of Carlito syrichta. NCBI lineage: Eukaryota > Metazoa > Chordata > Mammalia > Primates > Tarsiidae > Carlito > Carlito syrichta. The sequence goes on along the minus strand of NW_007009537.1, from coordinate 134,369 downwards.
GATTAACGGGGAACTGCTAAATAGGCAGAGTGGAATGTCAGATAGCTAGGTTTAGCAAGCAGGCAGGAGGTTAAACAACGCAGAACCAAGGGGGCGGGGGTGGCTGGTGCCACCAGTCTACTGTTATCTAAGCAAAGGAATGTACTGGAGAGGCTTATTGCTTAACATTTACACACTGCTAGCAGCAGTTGCGGAAGCAATCGGTTATTTTATGGGACAAACAAAAATTAAACTTAACAAAGTTCTAAGTACAAACACTACAAACAAATACAGTGAACGTGGGGTAGGAATTCATATAGTAATAGTTCTCTTAGAGTTTTTTTTTTTTTTAATCTCTTGGGTCTCTCAACCGCAGCCTCAGCCTGCTGGGCTCCGGTGATCCTTCCGCCTCAGCCTTCTAAGTAGCTGGAACTACAGGCATGCTACCACGCCCAGCTAATTTTTTTTTTTTTTAAGTTGTAGAGATGAGGTCTCACCAAGTTGCCTGAACGGGTCTCAAACCCACGGGCTCAGGCAATCCACTGACCTCAGCCTCTCAAAGCGCGGGATTACAGGCTGAGCCACCGAGCCCGGTCTTACTCTTCTTTATAATTCAACAGATATACTTGAAACCTTCGAAGGAAAAAAATCATTGCAAGTAGCAGTGAAGTAATCTCTCCTCTCTAGGAATATCTGAAAAGCAGAATTCTAAGTTAACATACTTCACTCAAATGCCTTCTGCGTTACAGAAGAGACACTTTGAGGTGAAATATGTTAGTTCCACCTTCACTTTTTTATTTCTTATTATAACTGTGACCATTGGTAAAAACTCTTATTCATTAAGAAGAAAAACATTTGTTCTTAAGCAAATAAAGCTTCATACAATTTTAGAGCGAAACAAAATCTCAACCAGTAACTTTAATGGTTTTCTTGGAGTTTTTAAAAGCCCAACATTGGGGGTAATTTTAGATATTAGCTCAAATCTAATAGTTAATATTACTGAGAGTTTAGGAGCTATGGTGTGGTTTAACTAAAAAGCATGGGAAAAAGCATGGATTCTGGAGTCAGAATACTTGCGTAAAATTAAGAAAGCACTCATCTCAATGTCCTCATTTCTTTAAAAGGAGACAATATGGTACCAACATTCTTTTTTTTTTTTTTTTTTTGACTTGCATTCTCACTCTGTCACCCAGACTGGAGTGCAGTGGCCGCTCCCGGCCACTGCAGCCTCAACTTGCTGGGCTCCGGCAATCCTTCCACTTCAGCCTTCCGAGTAGCCGGAATTACAGGCACGCACTACCATGCCCGGCTGATTTTTTTATTTATTGTAGAGATGAGGTCTTGCCAAGTTGCCCAGGTGGGTCTTGAACCCGCGGGCTCAGGCAATCCACTCACCTCAGCCTCCCAAAGCATAGGATTACAGGCTGAGCCACCGAGCCCGGCTGGTATCAACATTCCTGACATGCTGCTTTACGGTTCAATGTAGCAATGATTTACTACCTCATTCAACGTTAGAACCAAGTTATCCTTGGTTAACACATACCTTAATACTGTCCCTGTGGTTTTAGCAGCTCCTACCATATTCTCTGTTTTTCTCATTACTCAGCTTCTGTCCACTTTGGTCCAAAGACTAAGATCCCTAGGGCCAACCATTTTTTTTCTTTCAAACAGAACTATTATTTCCCAAATGTTCATCCTGTTATCACAGATGAGCAATTGCTAGGCTAGTACATTCTACATAATGCTCTTCTTTTATAGGTACACCTAGGTTTCCATAAAGCAAGCTCTGTGCACTATATAGTGATATCTTCAACTTTCCTTAGCTATGCTAGATTTGGAAAGTTGTACATTAACTAATGAATGAATGTTTTATACTGTCACCTAGTGGTGATTGCTTATCTATCAACAACTTAATTTTGGCAGAATTGTCATTGTTATACAGGTGTTGCATAATTATTTGAATTATTTGAATTCTCTAGTCAACCAATTTTTATTGGGTTGCTTGTATATGTTAAATTCTGTTCCAGGGACAAAGCTACAGCAAAAAGGAAAGCTAAAAAAAAAAAACAAAACCAAAATAAATTAAAAAAAACTCTGCTATTGTGGAGCTTCAAATACTATGGCACTTTGTCCTCCTTTTAAAATAAAAATGAGAGGAAAAACAAAGAAACTTTAATAATATAGGCAGATGACATAATTTTATATAATTTAAACAAATTAGGAACCAGTAGGAGAAAATTTTAGATCAGGATGGATGCTTTTTGGAATATGTTCAGCCATGAGCTAAATAGCAATATTAAATAAGAAATATCAAATTCTGGAGATATATAACTGTCCACATGCAAAATAGTAAGAAGTTTATAGTACTTTCAACTGTAATTTCTTTTGCACAAAGGTATGGGATAGCAATTCTGAAACTACTTCATGTGTATTCTGGAACTGAAAAAATATATTGTGGATAATAAAACCTAGATTTTTAAAAATGGAACCTAGTTAGCAATAAGGAAAGGATTAAAGTTAGAATGAACCATGTGGCATTGAACTGAGAGTGAGGGTATCAATATTAACTCATGATTACTGATATAGATAAAAATAAACAGCAAATCTGTACAAATATATTTCTCTACATTCTCCATTGAGACTGCATGGAGGCAAGGACAATCTAGTGGCAGTGAGCACATCTCATACCCAGATTTTGGCTTCTAAATATCATTCTTTAATAAAAATGAACCTTGTTTTTTGGATAAATGACTGGTTCCAGATTGGGACAGAAAAAGTACCAAATGAGCCTAGAATAATTAGTGCTACCAGAAAGTAAAGAAGTGCTCAGGAAATGACGAGGGCATGTTGAAAGAACACTGTAGCCAACCTGAGGTACCCAGTGGCTATATATGGGGTTTGAACAATAAAATAAATGGCAGTGATGAAGTATCACCTATAGAACAAAATATATTTCTATGAGTTTATGCTAGTACAATAATGTAATTAAATAAAAATTTAAAGGGGAGCAAGGGATATCTCTTCATTACATTAGAATTCTAATGAACACATAAAAAAGAAGGAATTTTTCTAAAAAAAAATCACCCATTGGTGAATACTACAGTAATAATTGTTGTAGACAAGAATCATCATGGATTTAAAAATCAACTGGAAAAATATAATGAGAAATAAAATATCCCTGTAATTTTATAGCATTTCTTCCATAAGATACTTATTAATAATACAGGGAAAAATAGTAACTTTGTAGTGGAAGAATTTGACAGACATCACTTTAGCCAAGTCATCAAAATTAACACCACCAATAACATGTTAATACGATGTCCTGAAAAAGGTATATGTCAATTCAATTCTATTTTTGCCCAAAATGCATAAGTGAAATTTAACCATGAAAAAATATTAAACAAACATAAACTGAAAGACATACTACAAAATAATAACTGATCGGCACTCTTCAAAAATGTCAAGGTCATGAAAATCAAAGACACAAAGAACTAACCAAAATGAGAAGAGATTAAGGAGATACAGCAACTAAATGCAACGTGCAGTTCTGGGTTAGATCTTGGGTTAGAAAAAGGACATTAATGGGATAACCAGTGAAATGTGAATGTCTATAGGTTATTTAAATTTAATAGCATTTTTAGCTTTGTTACAGTAATTATACTATGATTATTTAGAATATTAATTTTAGGGGGAAGCTGAATAAAGAATATATTGAAATTATTTGTACTATTTTTGCAAGTATGAAATTATTTCAAAATAAAAAGATTTTTAAAAAATTAAAATATTTTAATTTAAAAACATTTTATCAGTTAAAGTGGAACTTTCCCTTCCAATCCAAATAAGATTCAAAACTTGTAGATCTGCTATTCTGTTTTCACATATTCAAAGTTTTGTATGATTTTAGGAGCTCATTTTGTGACGTTGGAGATAATCTCTAGAGTAATAGAATCATTAATATGACAAATTGAGTAACACTTTTTTTTTTTACAACAGGTACAAAGCTAACAGACAATTTAATTTGCAAATTGTAACTGGAATAGATAATCACAGTTATAATCTAATGCTGATCAGTGAGTGGTTTTCAAACTGGAGATAGTATCAGAATTGCCTGGAGGCCTAGTTAAAATGTAAATTCCTTGGCACCAACCTCCTGAATTGCTCATTCAGTTGTCTGGAGTAGGGCCTAAGAATTTGCATTTCTAACAATTTTCCAGGTAAGACTGACAGGACTGGTCGTGGGACTATACATTAATAAACACTGTTGCAGATAATAGTTTGAAATTGTAAAATTAATGTATCATAACATCTCTATTGTCTCCAGTGTACACAGTTTATAAAGATGAATAAAAAAGACTCAGTCTAACTGTATTTTAACTCAATTTCTAGTCTAGAATGCAAACATTGCAAAACCTCAAATGATTTTCATTAGGACCTTGAAGCAACCTTTAATGACCCAGTATCCTGTAATCTACAACATTCTTTTAAAGTAAATGAGAAATGATCTAAAAATTAATTTTATAAATTTTTTTCACTACAGACAATAGAAATTTCTGTTAATTCAATTATTTTACCTGTTAAAATGTAATGTACTGGTCAAGCTTCCTTCATCTACTTCCTGCTCTCCCTTACCACAATAATACAGCCTTGATTAAATTTTATTTCCTTTCCTCTGAGGCAACAAAGGTACCTGTGAATATTTATTAACATCCTAGGAAAAATAAACATGGCTTTAGTGATTTCTGCTTTTAGGTCTGATATGTAAGGTACTTGAAATTCATCACTCCTGTTCTTACATCAAGAAGAAGGTGAACAAACTGAAAACCAATGACTTTTCTTGAATCCATCAGAGAATTGACATTTCGGGGAAAATCACCATCCTAAAATCTGGAGAGAAAGACACATCCAGTCAGATGCAGTTAAGATTTGCTAACTGAGACAGAAGCCCCTGGGACCATAATCTGATCAAACCACTTAAATATTAATTTTGATGAATTTCTGGAGGCTAAATGTGGATTGGGTCCAGGGTGAAAAAGTTAGAAGGTTCTCATACTCTCCTGGACTTTCCCTCCAAGAATTTTACTAGGGTCTCAGGACAAAATCCAAGAAAGCTATTCTCAATGTCTGACAGGACTAAGAAAGGGTAACTGTGAAATATGCCCTTAGTTCTTCAAAACAAAGTCTTACCCTCCAGAGTAAAAGTCTCTGCCAGAGTCTTACCCCAGTTGGGGCCTGGGGGAATGGTAGCTTCCTGACTCTAGGTCCCTCAAGTCTTTTTGTCTCACCTCCCCACCTCCACTTAGGTGAGATCCTTTGTAGGGAGTAAGGGAGAATGTGGCAATAGAAGAACACTTTTGATGGTCACAGCCTGAAAACGCAGGCTGAGAAAACATTGAGATTTCCTTTTAAAATTATAGTAAGCCCCCTCATCTACTTCTTATAATGTCAATAGAGCTCCAGGTAATATCAGTGATTACAGCTGAGACAGCTGCAAACACAGATTATCACTGAGAAGTAGTACTTAAAGCAACCCAAAGTCAAGAGGGGAGAAAAAAATAACACACAAGGACACTGGAGGATTATGAAGCCTCTGCCATTAATAGCTACAGAAAACAATACACATATCCTGACTTCTAACCAAAGGACCATACCTTCTCTGAGGTGTATTTTCCCCAGTTCTTATTACCTTATTGCAGGTATAGCTTTCAATAAAATATGTCAAGGCATGACAAAAGGCAATTAAAAAACACATATGAAAATTCAAAACAATCACTAGAACAGACTCAGATATGACAAAGATGGTGGAATTATCAAACTGGAAATTTAGCATAATAGTAATGATCATGTTAGGTACTCTAATGCAAAAAATGTAGGAAACATGCAAAAAAGAAAGCAGATGTAAGAAGAGAGATAGAAACTTTAAGAAAGAAGCAAAGGTCAATGTTAGAAATAAAAAATGCTGTGCCAAAAATAAAGGTTTCTGATGGGTTATCAGTAGACTGAACTTATTGAAGAAAGATTCAGCAAGCTTGAAAATATGTCAATAAAATCTTCCCAAATATAAATGCCAAAAGAAAAGAAAAGAATGATAAAAACAGAGCAGAACATCCAAGGAGTGTGGGACAATATTGCAAAGGTGCAACATAGCTGTTATTGGAATAGCAGAAAAAGAGGAAAGACATAATGTATCAAAAGAAATATTTAAAATAGCAAAGATCAAGAATTTTTCAAAACTGATGAAAAACAAGCCACAAATTTAGGAAGCAGGAAGCTCAGAAAAAACTTGCAGGTTAAAAATAACAAACAAAAACAGCCCACACATACTTAACCACAGCATATTTGAATTTCAAAAAACCAGATAAAGAGAATATCTTGAAAAAAGCCAGAGGGTAAAAACACATTTTATCTATACAGTAACAGGAATAGGAAATGCAGCAAACATTTTGTCAGAAAGCAAGCAAGCAAGAGTTATGTGGAAGACAATATTTTAAATGTTAAAAGAAAAAAATTCACCAACTTAGAATTCTATAGCCAAGAAAATTGTCAATCAAAAGTAGAACAGAAATCGTCTTTCTCAGATAAACAAAAACTGATGTAATTAATCACCAGTAGACTTTCTTTGCAAGAAATATTGAAAAAAACTTTTTCATAGGGAAGAAAATGATGTAAGTCAGGAACTGAGGTCTATATAAAGAAGGAAAGAGCCTTAGAAAAGGAATAAATGAAGGAAAAGTAAAATATTTTCTTTGTCTTAATTGACCTAAAAGATAACCACTATTTAAAGCAATAGTAGTAACAATATATGAAGGTCTTAGCATATGGATACATGAAATGAAGGATGGCTTTGTCATGAATGATGAAAATTGGTAATATTCTAAGTTACCCAGACTTCTGCACTATACATGGTATTGTAGAGTCTAATTTTAAGGTAGACTTAGAATAGTTAAAAAAAAAAAAAAAAGAATATTGTTAGCATTAGGGCCACATTAAAATTGTTTAAAAGGAGTATAAAGGTGCATTCAGAGAGGAGATAAAGCTATATAAAACTCAACTAAAATGAAAGAAGATAAAAGAGGGGAAAGAAACAAAAAAATGCAATGAATGGAAAACAAAACACAATAGATATTAGTCAACTATATAATCAATTACATTTAATATAATTATCTAAATATACCAAACAAAAGGCAGAAATTGTCTAAGTGAATAACAAAATAAGACCCAACTATATGTTGTCTATGATAAAAGACACTTTAAACATAAGGCTCAGATAGGTTAACAGAAAAAGATGGTGAAGAATACTCCATGTTAACACTACTAACAAGAAAGTTGAAATATCAATATTAATTTTAGATGAAGCAGACTTTATAACAAAAAAATTTGGGGGGGTAAAATGAGAAATTACATCATGACAAAGGGGTCAATTCCTCAAAAAAATAATCCATAAAATGGATGTACCTGACAATGGTCTCCAAATATAGGAAGCTAAAACTGAGGATTGGTGGAAAGATAGACAAATCTGTTATTGTTTTGTACATCAACACCCCTCTCTCAGTAATTGATAGACCAGGCAGATATTTCTAAGGATATAGATGACTGCAAAACACCATCAAACATCTGGATCTAACTGGATCTAACTGAAATTTATAGAACATTCCATGCAACAACAGCAATATAGACATTCATTTCATGCTCACATGGAATATTTACCAAGTAGATGACATTCTGAAACATTCTGAGCTTGAGCTTTACAATTTTAAAGTATAGAAATCATACAATGTATGCCCTCAGGCTATCTGAAATTAAATTAGAAATCTATAACAAGAAGATAGTTGAAATAACAAGAAGACAGTTTTAGAAATCAAACAAAACACTTAAAAAACACGTCAAAGAAGTCTTGAGACAAATTTTTAAGTATTTTCAACTAAATGGTAATTAAAATACATCTTAACATTGTAGGATGCAGTAAGAACAGTGCTTAGAGGGAAATTTATAGCATTAAATTCATATATTAGAAAAATATCTAAAAGTAGTAACCTTCTCTTCTACTTTAGGAAATCACAAACAACGTTTAAATTAAACCTAAAGCAAGAAGAAGAAGTAGGGAAGGAAGAAATAAAACTGCCTTTATTTGCAGATGACATGATTGCCTATGGAGAAAACCCTAAATAATCAAAATTCCTATAACCAATAAATGATTATAGCCAGATTGCGGGATATAAGATCAATATCACAAAAGTCAACTTGCTTTCTATAAAGCAGCAATGAGCACTTGTAATTTGAAAATTTTAAAAATACGATTTACAATTTCACTAAAAAAAACCCTATAAAATACCTAGGTATAAATCTACCAATCTATAACAAACATACAAAATTAGAGCAGAAATCAATAAAGTTGTAATAGGATAGCAGTAGAGAAAATCAGCAAAACTAAAAGCTAATTTTTTGAAAAAGAGTAATAAAATAAAAAACCTCTAGACAGACTAAGAAAAAAAAAAAGACACAGATTACATAATGCAGAATGATACAGAACTCTTCCTTACTTATTCCATGGATGTTAGAAGGGTGATAAGGAAACAACAATTCTATGCTCATGCATGCGATACCAAGTCTCACACACAAAAAAATAGACAAGCTGAATAGAATGTGAAATAATTTGATTCAATAATTTACAATCTTACAGAAGAGAAGATTCCAGATCCAGATTGGTTTTATTAGTGAATTTTACTAAATTCTACAATGTAAGAAAGAAATAAAAACTCAATATTTTCACAATCTCTTCTAGAAAAGGAAAACAGAGTAAACATCTCCTAGCTGATTCTGTGAGACCATTGTCACTTTATTACCCAAACCAGATAAAGACATCTGAAGAAAGAAAAACTACAGAGCAATATATCTCATGAATATAGCTGCAAATATCCTCAACATAATATTATAAAGTCATATAGAGTAATTTATTAAAAATTACTTGGATTTATTTCAGGTATATATACAGTAATTTATTAAAAATTACTTGGATTTATTTTAGGTATATAAAGCCAGTCCTACATTTAAAAATTCAATAATTGTTTTTAACCACTACAATGGACTAAGAAAGAAAAATAGTATGATTATATCAATTGGCATAGATAAAACATTTGACAAAATGCAACACCCATTTATTCTAAGAACTTTCAGCAAGGTGAGACTACAAGGAAACTTTTGCAACTCATTGAAGAACACTAAAAACAACACAATGGACTAGGGGAAGATGGTGGTGCATCTGGTCTCAAATACTACTGTTGCTTGCTTGGACTCTGGTTCTTTTCAGTAGGTAGAACCCATTGCCATTTTTCAAAAAAAAGGAAGGTCCCCCCGGAGAAGAAGCAGTGGGGAGTGGCACCTGGGCTCACTGCCACTGCCTTCAGTGCCAGGCTAGACTGCAAGGTCCTGCCACTGGGACCTGGGGTCCAGAGACTGTAGTACTTGTTGGGGAGGGAGCTGACTCCACTGACCCCCGTGTGTGGCGAAAACAGTGGTATATAGAGGAACTGAGCAGCCAGTCTAAAGGTTGGGCAAGGAAGTACTCTGGGTAGCCTCTGCAGAAAGCAGCCCTGCATCTTAAGACCAGGGGGTGATCTCTGCTTTGCTTTGGGTCTGCTCTCCATGAAGCCAGAGAGGATTGTTCCCAGTGCACATGCCCTGTTGGGGTAGTGCAAATGTAGAGCCCCAGATGATCCATCCCCCTCACCCATTCCCTGAGCCAACTGCTGGATGATAGATGCATACAACAGATCTGACCAGAGAAGAAGGCTGATGAGTGCATAGGTGGCTCCCTTTCCCACCTGCACCAGAAAGAGTGAAGGAGATCAGGAAGGAAGGGTAGGGGCCAGATGACCCATTCCCCCACTGTGAACTGTATGCTATGTGAGCTGTGACATGCTGAGTCAAGTCCCCCCACCCACCACCAGGTAGACAAGCATGAGTTAGCAATAGCAGGCAGCAGGGGTTGAAGATTCTAACATCTAAAGTTTCAACAGTGAAGAGGAATCCTGCAGTAACAGACCTGCACTTGAAGAACTCGCCACAAGAGGGAGCTCCCCTCTCAAAGAGATATACTGAAGTTGAGAAATCTCTACTAGTGGGGGTTTTTTTGTCCCTTCATTTTGTTTTTTCCTCTGTTTTTTTTTTTTGTTGTTGTTGTTTGTCTTGTTTGTTTAGTTTGTTGGTTTGTTTTTTCTTTCCTCTTTTTTCTCTCTTTGTTTTATTTTTCTTTTCTCTCCTTCACTTTCTTTTCTTTACTCTATCTTGGACTCAGGGGCTACATTAGCATATTCAGTGTAAGATCATATTATGTGGAGACAGAGCAAGTCTCAAGGGGCCCAGTCATCAGGGAACAAGCATTATGACCTGTCAGTGGGTTCTGAATCCTTGTGGTCCCTCCCCTACCCCTTAGTAAGTGCTCAAAATTGTAAAGCGATAGCACACCACCCCACCCCAGCCCTATTTCATAAACAAACACAGAGGCATGGCTCAAGGAAGGACAGATGGCTAGAACAGGCATCAGAAGTGACTGCTTCTCTGTTTTCCACTGAGCAATGGAATTAAAGAGAAAGATAAGAAAGTTGCCAGAGGAAACACCACTGAAAACAGAATCAATGCAATACTTATGAAATTACCAACATCATTCTTCTCAGACCTGGAAATAACAATACAGAAATTCATATGGAAACATAAAAGACCATGAACAGCAAAAACAATTCTTAGCAAAAGAAACAAAGGAGGAGGTATTATACTTCCAGACTTTAAACTTCATTGCAAGGTTATAATAATCAAAACAGTCTGTTATTGGTACAAGAACAGGCATATAGACCAATGGAACAGGGTAGAAATTCTGGAAGCAAAACCTCAATTTCTCAACCAACTCATCTTTGACAAAACCCCCACCAAAGAGCACTGGAGACAGGAGAACCTATTATGTAAATAGGTTATATAAATGGTGCTGGGACAACTGGCTGACCATGTGTGGAAGAATGAAACAGGATCCCTACCTATCACCACACACAAAAATCTACTCCAAATGTATCAAAGCCCTAAATGTAAAACCTAAAATTATAAGAATCTTAGAAAATGCAGGAGCCACCTTACAGAAATTGGAATTGGCAACCAATTCCTTATCAAAACCCCAAAAGCCCATGCCATAAGAGATAAGATAGACTAGTGGAACCTCATCAAACTGAAAAGCTTCTGCAAAGCAAAAGAAACCATCAAGAGAGTGGAGAGACAGTCCACAGAAAGGGAAAAAATATTTGCCAACTGTATATCTGACAAAGGCCTAACATCCAGGATCTATAAGGGACTCAAATGTGCCAAAAGAAAAAACAAACCAACAGTTCTATTCAAAAGTGGGCAAAAGATATGAACAGACACTTCTCAAAAGAGGACATATGGGCAGCCAACAAATACATGAAAAAATGCTCAGCCTCACTAATCAATGCAATCAAATACTGAAATACCACCTAACTCCAGTCAGGATGGCCATTATAAATAACTCACAAAACAACAGATGCTGGAGAGGATGCAGAGAAGCGGGAATGCTTCTACACTGTTGGTGGAAGTGTAAATTAGTACAACCACTGTGGAAAACAGTGTGGCAATTTCTAAAAGATCTAAAAATTTACCTTCCATATAATCCAGCTATCCCCCTTCTGGGAATATATCTGGAGGAACTCAAATCATTCTACAAAAAAGGTACCTGCGCACATCCATGTTTATTGCAGCACTATTCACAATAGCAAAAAAAAATGGAACTGACCATGTTACCCATAAAAAGTGGACTGGATAAAAAAATGTGGTAAATATGCATGATGCAATATTACATAGCTATAAAGAAGGATAACATTATGGACACAACAACCTGGATGGATTTAGATTCTATCATACTCAGTGATTTATCACAGAAACAAATGAGTACCATATATTCTCATTTATCAGTGGACCCTGAACATTTATTATAATACTACATGGAAGGGATTGGCAGTAGTAGGACATACCAAGGGAGGCAGGGTAGGGGGGTGGAGCACAGAATATCAATAAAGGTACCTGATCCCAAACCAGGTGAAGTGAAGACCAATAGGAGGCCCAAATTCACCTGTAAAATTACCACTTATGTACCTAATCCTGAATTGTACCCAATTTCTTTAAAATATAAATACATAAAGAAAAAAACCAAACAAATAAAACACAAAAAATTGCAGCTAACATCATAGTTAATGGTGGGAAACTTGCCAATTTCCTCCTAAAATTAGGGACAAGATAAGGATATTCAGTCTCACCAATTGTACTCAACATTGTAATTTAAGTCCTAGCTAGTGAAATAAAACTTTCTAAAAAAGGAATAAAAACTATAGAGATAGGGAAGAAAGAAAGGAAGGAAGGAAGGAAGGAAGGAAGGAAGGAAGGAAGGAAGGAAGGAAGGAAGGAAGGAAGAAAACTGTCTCTTTTTTTTGTAGATGACATAATTGTCTATGGAAAAAAACCCTAAATATTTAACAAACCAAAATTTCTATAACCAATAAATGATTATAGAAGACTGCAAGATACAAGATCAATATCACAACAATTTGCTTTCCTGCAAAGCAGCAATACTTAGGTATACGTATAACAAGCCATATATAAATTTCTATGTGCAGAAAATTACAAAAGTCAAATTATGTTGTAGAAATTAACAAATGGATTCTAAAAAAAAGAAAGGCAAAAAAAAAAAAAAAAAAGAGAGAGAGAGAGACAATAGCCAACACTATAATGGAGAAGGAGCACAAAAATGTAGGGCAAATGAGACCCAATTTCAAAGTTTAATATAAATCCGTAGTAGTCAAGACAGCATGGTCTTGGCTAAAGAATAGACATATAGGTCAATGGAACACAATAGAGCTCCCAGAAATGAACCCAAACACATAGGAGCAAATCCAATTCAGTGGAGAAAAGATATTCTTTTCAACAACTGGATATTCATATGCAAAAAAACACCTAGACACAGATCTTATATTTTACATAAAAATTAAAAAATTATCATAGACCAAAATTATAATTTCTAAAACTAGAAAAAAACGCATAGAAGAAAATCTATGTGACCTTCAATTTGGCAAGGAGTTTTTATAGACAACACTAAAAGCACAATCTGTGAAAAGATAATAATACATAATTTTGATTTTATTAAAGACAAAAACTTCTCTCTGTGAAAAACACCATTAGGAGAATGAAGAGACAAGCTACAGACTTGGAGAAAATGTTTGCAAAGCACATATCTGATAAAGGACTTGCATCTAAAATGTACAAAGAACTTTTAAAACTCAATGGAAAGAAAACAAATAACCCAATTAAAGACTAGTAAAGATCTGAGCACTTGACTCACCAAAGAAAGAAGTCATACAGATGGCAGATAAGCATATGAAAAAATGCTCAGCATCATATGACGTTAAAAGATTGTAAATTAAAACCAAAATGAAATACTACCACATACCTATTAGAATGGCTAAAATTAAAAAAAAAAAACCTGACAATACCAATTGCTGGGAAGTTGTGGAGAAATAAGAACTCTCATTCATTGCTGATGGACTTACAAAATGGTAGAATCATTTTGAAGACAGTTTGGTAGTTTCTTACAAAGCACACCATAATTTTGTCATATAATCTAGCAGTTGCAAGTCTAAGTTTCTACCCAACTTATTTAAAAACTTATGTCCACAGGAAAAACTGCAGGTGAAAGTTTATATTAGCTTTATCATCAAAAACTGGAAACAACCAAGAGTACTTTAAGAGGTGGTAGGGTAAACAAACTATGCTACATCTATTCATTGGACTATTGTTCAGAAACAAAGGAAATGAATTATATAGCAGTGTGAAGACATTGATACATCTTAAATGCATATTGCTGAGTGAAAATCAGTCTGAACGCATTACATTCTATCTCTTTCTAATTACACGACATTCTGCAACAGAAAAAACATACAGATAGTGATTCCCAGGCATTTGGGGCGAGAATGGTTTGAATAAGTGAAGAAATTGGATTGTTTCTTTCCTTAGAAAAATTTACTATGATGATATAATGGTAGCTAAAAGACACTATATATTTGTCCAAAACCATAAAACTTTACCATACAAGGTGAACATAAACGTATGCAAATTTTTAAAAGCCCCAGCATTTCAGAGGTCAGGGGCTATCAGGATGGAATGCAGAATATGACAGGAAAAAAAACCCAAATGTATTAGAAATGTATGAATACAATTTCACTGAAGGGGAAAGAGGTGAAAACCTGTGTAATCTTGGAAATGAGAGGAGTCTATGGAACTAAAACTATTCAGTTGATAAACTATTTTCCATGAAGGTTATGGGTTTACAATTCATATATATATATAATATAAACAATTAAGCAAATAGAGGTCATGTGGTGGGAGACAGATTTCTCACTGTTGGAATGGGAGTTTACAGATAAGCAAGTGAAGGGAATTAGAATGATTTCTATGTTAATAGATTAGAGTTGGAAACATCAGTATGAACTCAAGTTTTAGCTTGATATAGACACAGATGGCTGTATATGGAAATATTTGCAGGCATGTATATACACAAGTTTGTATACTCACATATTTACTTCCCTGCTCTGTCAGCTGAGAGGGTCTAGAATAACACCCATATAGCAATGGGTAGACCTAATGCTCAGATCTTGTAAGATAAGAGGAACCAGGGCTCTTTGGGAAAATGGCTGATTATTGATTGAGACAGGAAATATAAAAGATGAGCCTGTTAACATCTTGTAGGGCCAGAGGTTAAGGACCCCAAACAAAACAAAAAAAGCCCCCTACACCCCCACCAAAAAAACAAGGCATGATATGTCCAAGGAACGCAGGAGCCAATTGCAAGGGTTCCCAATGGCCAAACCTGAAAATTTCGAGCAACTGTGAAGCTTTGTGAGTGAATGAATTAATGAACAAGGATACCTTCTAAGTTACCTCCATTACTCCACTAGTCAGTAAAGGGCAGCGCTCCTCAGGATAGAATGTAGCTGTCTTTCCAGTGCTCACCATTATTACAGTACTGCTGTTTTAAAACAATGCTGTTTACATCATCTTTGGACACCACAGGAATCCTAGAACCACACACATGTGAGAAGACTGTAGACAGGTAAAAGCAAAAAACCATAAAAAACAAAAAACACAAAAACCCTCAAAAAGAAACATTATCATGGTGATCATAACAAAACTAAACATAAAAATCAATATTCTATGTCTATGACCTATTCTAAAAAGACTGTCCTCAGATTAAAGAAAGATCATTCCAAAGCACCACGAGGCAGGGTCTGTGCCTGAATTAGAGTCAAACTTGCCCTTCTCAGACTTTCACTGAAAATCCCCATCACCTTGGTAACTGTGTAGTGTTTTCACTTGAGAACGGTTTCAAGCCTTTGCAGAATGAAAGATGGAATATATATCTCAGTCACAAGACAGAGATGACTGGGAGGTATAGTCAGTACAGGAAAAGAGAAACTTCTTCAAAAGGCGCTTTTAAGTTTATAAAAAGAAGGACAAGATACACTTTTCAAATGTATGTCACTATACACATACTCTGAAAATTTTAATGTTTTATTTCCCCATCTTAATGGGTGGGTATAATAGTTAAATTTTCCAACCGTCTAAGATAAAGGCCATATCTATACCTGACAATCTTATCCAAGTACACTACATTAGTCAAACACTGTTGTTTTCATTTTTTGTCCTGAGTTGTCAACACATAAAACATATGCTGGATCCTGATACACAGAATCATCAGTTTGGGTTGAGTGGAAACATTTGTCTTCCAACCAGTTTGGTTTACTCACACTCCACAGACCATGTGAAGCTGATTCCACACAGACTCTAGAAGTATGCAACACACTTTCACACATCACTGTCATGGGATGCTCTCCTTTTCACCCGTTTATAACACTATGTGCCTTTCCTCTGTGCTATGATAACACCTGTGCATGCTTCTATCACAGTGCTTTTCACATTCTAATGAAATTAGTTGTTTACAACTTGATTTCTTCCACAAGACTTATGTTCCTCAAAGTAACAAATCATATTTTATTCAACTTTTTATCATAAGCATCTTACACAGAACATAGTATAAAATGAGTCTTAAAAATAAATTTTATAACTAAGTTCTCCTTATAATTTTTGTTTAAACTTCAGCATCTTAGTCCTAAAACAAAAGACAGTGCTTTACTTTGATTCATACAATGCTAATAGATGAAAGAGTAATAAAGTTTGCTTAATTCTCATGTGAGATAATAAGAATGAATAAATGCACACAATTTGTGACACAATATAGTTTCTTTAAAGTATTCCAAGTACTAGAATTATCATAGCTTTGTAAGAAAAAAATGGATTGTGGATTTATATTTGGGAGTCCAGTCCTACTACCAATGATACATACCCTAGATTTGTATTTTCTTAGACATGCAATTATCTCATTGTAAAACAAGTATAAAATATTATGATTATAATTCCTTTGGCTTTTGAGATAGTTAAATAAGAAAATATATGTAAATGTGTCTATAACTTAGTAATAAATGAATTTGAATTAAAATTCATTGTTTTGGGATAAGAAAACTAATCTAAGTTATTTCTTTGATTTCTTCTAAGTTATTTGTTTGTCAACTTACTAAAACTGTCAATTACAAAAGGTTCAAGCATTACAGTGAGAGAAGAACTGGGAGAGAAAGAATTATAACCTTTAAGAAAACTGGGCATAAGTAAGAAATGCATTGTTAGTTCTTCTCTTTCACAACATGTACCCTTAAATTCCTTCGAAAGACTAAGCATTAGTTGGGCTATTTGCATAAAAAATTTAGTCTTCTGAATTCTCAGATGACTTACCCCTGAGATGGGGAGAAGAAGCAATTTCTTGAATTTGAATAATCTCCAGTCTAAGCAGTGAGGTTCTTCTCTACACAAATTCACAGAGTAAATAACACTGAATTCTTATCCAAATAAGGACACTACATTCATAGTCCTTGTCTTTAGTGATGTTTATTCTTTGCATAGGAGATTAATTAGAAAAGACAAGTATACTAAGGCTAATATTGCATTCTTCAAAAATGCAAAAAGAGTGGATGTTATGTATTCTCATTAAAAATGGTAACTATGTAAGGTAAATCATAGGTTAATTTACCAGATTTAACCATTCCACATTATGTATGTATATGTGTGTGTGTATATTTTGATGATAGACACACACACATATATATATTTCAAAACATTATGTTGTATACGATAAATACATACAATTTTATGTCAATTTAAACCTGCTAAATACATTTGAAAAAATAAAAAATTTAAAAACCAAAACCGTTAAATCTTAAAGTCTTTTTTAAAAATACATATGTTTTAGTTTAAAAGTGTGGGTACAGTTAAGGGTTAGGTATACAAATATGCATTGTGTAGGTACCCTTGTTGATGAGGTGTGCCCCCCCATCCCTAGACAAATATTGACTACCGTTAATCCCACCTCCCTTCCCCTCCCTGCCCCCCCCATAGTTTCCCGCCACTGTCAATCCTTTTCTTATAGTATTACGATAGTTGTTCAAGGTCTACTTATGAGTGAGAATATGTGATACTCAGATCTTTGTTTCTGTGAGAGATCACTCAGTATTATAAACTCTAATTCCATCCAGGTTGTTGCAAAATTCATAATTTTGTTCTTTTTTATGGCTGCGTAATATTCCATTGTGTATATGTACCACATTTTTAAATCTAGTCCTCTTTTGATGGACAGCATGGTTGGTTCCATGATCTTGCTATTGTGAACAATGCTGCAATAAACATATGTGTGCAGATATCTTTTTTATAGAGTGATTTGAGTTCTTCAGGATATATTCCCAGTAGGGGGATTGTGCGGTCATGTGGAAGGTCAATTTTTAGAGCTTTTAGGAATCACCACACTGATTTCCATAGAGGCTGCACTAGTTTACACTCCCACCAGCAGTGTAGATGTGTTCCCTTTTCACCACATCCTCTCCAGCATCTGTTATTTTTTGAGTTATTGATAATGGCCATTCTGACTGGAGTTAGGTGGTATCTCAGTATAGTTTTAATTTGCATTTCCTTGAAAATCTTAAAGTCTAACTTATCTTTTTCTTCTTTAGTGCTTTTGATGTTGTGTCTAAAAACTCATTACCATACTCAAGGTTATATAGATTTTTCTCCTATGTATCCTTCTATGAATTTTATAGTTTTACATTTAAGACTATGAACCATAATTCATTTTTTTGTATAACATGTTAGGTCTGTGTCTAGGTTCATGTTTAAGTATATGGCCATCCCATTCTTCCAAGACTATAGCTTGAAAAGACCACCTTTCTCCATTGAATCATCTTTACACCTTTGCAAAAATCGATTGGTTATATTTTGTTTGAGTCTAACTCTGGGTTCTCTGTTCTGTTCTATTGATCTATGTGTCTATCATCAATAGCATGCTGTCTTGATTATTGTAGTTTTGTAACTAGTTTTGAAATCTGATAGTGTAGGACTTCAACTTTTTTCTTATTGTGTTGATTATTCTAGTTTAATTTCCCATATCAATTTTATACAGGTAACTTTATTTATTTATTTATTTATTTTAAATATGTGGGGTTTAAATATGTGCAATTCAGGGTTAGGTGTACAAATGTTTATTATGCAGGTAACTTTAAATTAATTTTTAAATACTTTAGAATCAGTTTATTGATATTTATAAATGGTTTGTAGGGATTTTGATTGGAATTGCAAAGAATCTATAGATCAAGTTGTAAAAAACTGACATTGTTAAAATATTCTTCCAAAAACATGGAATATCATTTTGTTTTTCAAATCTTCTTTGTTTCCTTTAATCAGAGTTTTGCATTTTTATTTTGGTGCTTCTGTAAATGATATTTTAAAATTTCAAACTCTAATTGTTCTTGCTAGTATATAGGAAAGTAATTGACTTTTGTACCTTGAACTTGAATCCTGCAACCCTCTCACTTATTTGTTCTAGGAATTTTGGATTGTAGATGATATCATTTTATATATAGACAATCATGTCCTCTTGTCTTATTGCACTAAATAGGACTTCTAACACAATATTAGATAGAAGTGATGAGACAGGATATTCTAGCTCTGTACCCTACTCAGAAAGTGTCCAGTGTCACCATTAAGTATGATGTTCACTTTAGGGGGTTTGTATATTATTGTTTTTAATCAAGTTGAGAAAGCTTCCATCTATTCCTAATTAGATGAGAGTTTTATCATGAATAGAATGAGTGCTGGATTTTGCCAAATGTCTTATCTTTGTCAATTGATATAGCATAGCCATTTGATTTTTCTTTGTAGATCTCTATATTAATGAATAATAATGATTGTCCTTCTTGCTTTCTTTCCTTCTTTCTTTCTTCTTCCTCTTTTTCTCCTCCTTTCTCCGCTTTCTTCTCCTCCTCCTCCTCCTCCTTCCTTCTTCTTCTCCTTCTTCTTCTTCTTCCTCATCTTCATCTTCATCATCTTGCTTTGCTGCCCAGGCTGGAATGCAGTGGCGTTATCATAGCTCTTTGCAGCCTTGAACTTCTGGGACCAAGTGGTCCTCCCACTTCAGCCTTCTGAGTGGCTGGGCCTATAGACCATGATCACCACACATAGTTAATTTCTTAATTTTTTTTTACTAATTTTAGAGTAGGGGGGTCTTTCTATGTTGCCTAGTCTGGTCTCAAACTCCTGGCTTCAAGCTATCCTCTCACTTATTTTTTTTTTTTTTGAGTTGGAGTCTCACTCTGTCGCCCAGACTGGAGTGCAGTGGCCGCTCCCGGCCACCGCAGCCTCGACGTGCTGGGCTCCGGCGATCCTTCCGCCTCAGCCTTCCGAGTAGCCGGAACTACAGGCGTGCGCTACCACACCCGGGTGATTTTTTGATTTATTGTAGAGATGAAGTCTCGCTGCCCAGGCGGGTCTCGAACCCACGGGTTCAGGCAATCCACTCACCTCAGCCTCCCAAAGGCGCGGGATTACAGGCTGAGCCAACGAGCCCGGCTCTCCTGTCACTTCTACCTCTGGAGTAACCAGTAGTGTGATTACAGGCATAAGCCACCATACCCAGAACAATGATTGATTCTCAAATGCTGAGTTAGCCTTCTATATCTGGAATAAATTCTTCTTAGTTATAACGTATTTTAATATATATTGTTGTATATAATTTGCTAATATTGTGTTGAACATATTTACATCTATATTCATGATAGATATTGGTCTGTAGTTTTTGTTTCTTCAGATGTCTTCATCTGGTTTTGGTATTAAGGTGATGATAGCCTCAAAAAATAAGTTAGGATGTATTCCCTCTGTTTTCATTTTCTAAAAATATTGTGGAGAATTGAAATTATTTCTTCCTTATACGGTAGAATTTAGTAAAATTCACTAGTAAAACCATCTGAGTCTTGTGCCTTCTCTTTTAAAACGTTATTAATTGTTGGTTCCAAGTGTTTAACAGATACAGATCTGTTCAGCTTATTTATTTTTCCTTGTATAGGTCTTAGTAATTTTGTCTTTAAAGAAATTAGTTCATTTCAACAAAGTTATCAAATGCATACGCTTAGAATTGTTCATAATATTCCCTTAGCATCCTTCTAATATCCGTGGAACAAATAATAATGAGTTCTCTTTAATTCTGCATTATATGATTTTTTCTTCTCTCTTTTTTCTTGCTTAGTCTGGCTAGAGGTTTTTTACTTTATTGCTTTTTTCAAAGAACAGCTTTTATTTTGTTTCCTCCACTGCTATCCTATTTACAATTTTTGATTTCTGTTATAATTTTGTATTATCTCCTAACTTCTTCTTGCTTTAGGCTTAATTTAATATTCTTTCTTAATTTCCTAAGGTGGAAGTTTAGGTTACTAATTTTAGATATTCTCTTCTAATATATGTATTTAATACTACAAATTTCCCTCTGAGCACTGTTTTTGCTGCATCCCACAAAGTTTAGTGAGATGAATTTCATTTTCATTTAGTTTGACATATTAAAAAAAATTCTTTCAAAACTTCTTTGACCCAAGTGCTATTTATAAGTGTTTTGTTTGATTTCCAAACTTTGGGGATTTGTTAAAGATATCTTTCTGTTATTGATTTCTAATTTAATTTCACATTATCTGAGAACATACTTCATATAATTTCTACTCTTTTAGGTTTGTGAGTTTTGTTGTCTGGCCCAGAAAGTGGTATACTTTGATAAATGTTCCATGTAAACGTGAGAAAAATATGCATTCCACTGTATTGGAAGAAGTGTTCTAAAAATGATACTTCAATCAAGTTGATTGATAGTGCTGTGTTCAGATCATCTATAGCCTCATTGATTTTCTGCCTGTTTTATCTATCAATTACTGGCAGAGGGATGTTGAAGTCTCAACTGTAATAGTGGATTTGTTTATTTATCTTTGCAATCCTATCAATATTTGCCTGACATTTTTTGATGCTCTGATGTTAGGTGCATATATATACACACACACACACATATACACACAGATGGTGCCAAAATGTATACCCATTTTAAGAAAGGAAAAAACTGTGTGTTTGTGTGTGTGTGTGTGTGCGCGTGCGCGTGCATGGGGAGAGAGATTGACCTATATGTTGATCAGTATATATTGTTTTGAAGTCTACAGGTTTGAAATTGAACAATTAGATTTATTTTGATTATATTAACATGAAATAACTTTTCCCATCCCTTGACTTTTCATTGATATGAATCTTTATATTTAGAACAAGTTTCTTGTAGATAACATAGAGTTGGATCTTATGTCTTTATTCCCTCTGACAATCTTTGTCTATTAATGGGTATAGTTAAAACCATTCACATTTAAAATGATTAGATTGATATCATTGGATTACTATCTCCTATGTTTCTATACTTTTTACAGCTTCTTTTTCTCCCTTGTCTGGTTTTAAATATGCATTTTCTATGATTCCATTTTACCATCTCTTCCATTATGTTAATTGTACTTTAAAAATATTAACAGTTACCTTAGAGTTCATATATTTATTACTTTTTCAAAGTAATTTTTCAATGGAAAATTAATATACAGTCATTCATTACTTAATGACAGAAATGCATGCTGAGAAACGTGTTTTTAGGTGATCTTGTCATTGTGCAAACATTGTAGAGTGTACTTACAAGAACTTAGATGGTATAGCCTACTGTATACCTAGGTTGTATGGGATAGACTATTGCTTCTGGGCTACAAACCTGCATAGCATGTTACTGTATTGAATATTGTTGGCAGTTGTAACACAATAATAAGTACGTATCTTAAACATAATTAAACATAGAAAAAGTACAATAAAAACACAGTGTTATAATCTTATGTCACCACCGTTGTATATGTGATCTGTCATTGACCAAAACATCATTATGCCATGCATGACTATACATGGAAAAAATGTGCCAATAATAATAATGAATTTTCACAAAGCAAATAACTTGTGTCAGTAGTCCCCAGATTAGGAAACAGAATGTTACTAGGGTTTAAAAAACACTTTTAGTATCCTTTATCAGTCAGTACCACCAAAGTAATCAGCACCCTGACTTCTACTGCTATAGATTAGTTTTGACTGTTTAACAAAAAATCCTTGGGGTTTAGTTTTGTTCTTTTTACTTGTGCTGGCTTGTATACATGATAGTATAACATCTCTGATACTAAGCTCACACTTGATTGATCTTAATCTGAGACAAAACCTATTACACAAATTATGAATGTTTCCTCTTTAGAGAATTTAAACTTCCTTTTATCAGAGGCTAGGTGGCAAGGCCGACCTCAGGACTACGTTCATATCCTTCAAGGATCTCTGGCTTAATACATGGTTTTTCAGACTAAACTCCAGCATTGTGCTGCTGGTCTTCATACTGTAATGCTGATAATGACTTTACTCATAGGATAATCTAGCCCGTTGGGTATGTTGACTGCTCACTGAACACTTTTCAGATTACTTTTCTTGGGGTTGGGGGTGTGATACTTTTCCCATATCCTCTGATCCCAGTCATGCAATCAAAGCTACGCATGCTCAGCATTGAGTTATTTTTTTAGCAGACCTCCAGAGTCTCTAGCCAGCCACTGCATTAGAAGCAGAAATCCACAATTTTATTCTTTTTTTTTTTTTTTTGAGTTGGAGTCTCACTCGGTGGCCCAGACTGGAGTGCGG
>NW_007009537.1:110378-111126 GCF_000164805.1 Carlito syrichta | reverse complement strand
TTCCAAGTAGCCGGAATTACAGGCATGCGCTACCACACCTGGCTGATTTTTTGATTTATTGTAGAGATGAGGTCTCGCTGCCCAGGCGGGTCTCGAACCCGCAGGCTCAGGCAATCCACTTACCTCAGCCTCCCAAAGGCGTGGGATTACAGGCTGAGTCACCGAGCCTGGCTTCACAATTTTATTCTTAAACTGTGTAAATCAATACTATGAATCTACTCTGAGTGGTATAAATAGGAAAGTGTGCTAATATCATTACTATATATTTCTTAACTGATACTCATAAATCACATAATTTCCTGCTATTTTAGAAAATAATGATCATATAAACATTTTAAAACAATTTTAAGAAGAATAAGGCATGGAATTACTTCAGTTTACTTGGGATTAGTACATTTAATTTTTCAGCAAAATTTTATGCTCAGATAATTTTATTAGAGTCAAAGAAATCTTGAGTTTTCAAGGACCATTGCTGTTTTAAAGTTCATTTGTATTTGTTTTCCTACGTATACACTCTTTTTTTTTTTTGAGTTGGAGTCTCACTCTGTCACCCAGACTGGAGTGCAGTGGCTCCTTCCAGCCACCGCAGCCTCGACTTGCTGGGCTCCGGCGATCCTTCCGCCTCAGCCTTCCAAGTAGCTGGAACTACAGGCGCGTGCTACCACGCCCGGCTGATTTTTTTGATTTGTTGTAGAGACAAGGTCTCGTCAAGTTGCCCAGGCGGGTCTCGAACCCCCGGGCTCAGGCA
>NW_007009537.1:103853-110358 GCF_000164805.1 Carlito syrichta | reverse complement strand
GGCTGAGCCACCGAGCCTGGCCACACATACACTCTTAAACATTCACTGAAACATACCTATCTTCATAACCACTGATCCTCAAGGAGCTGCTGTTCCTTCTTCCCCTTCTATGTGGGAGTTTATTCTCATCATCACACCAAGTTATAAATTAATGTGGTTAAAATGGCTCTTCAATGTTCAGTTGGTTCCATAGCTTCACTGTACCCACTGAGGTTGTTAATAAATTGTGCTGAACAATATGATAGACAAGTTGTATCTCATGCACAAATGTGTAAAGCACTGCCTTGAATATCAGTTCAATCCCAAATTAACATTTCAGTGATATATGAAAGAGTGTCATCCCCTTGATTGCTCTGCTTTATCTGGTTAACAGAATCAGGAAAGTAGAAAGTTTCACTTAAGTTGCCTAAGAAGTGGCTGGGCTTGGTGGCTCAGCCTGTAATCCCAGCGTTTTGGGAGGCTGAGGCAAGTAGATTGCCTGAGACTGTGAGTTCGAGACCAGCCCAGGCAACTTGGTGAGACCACGTTTCTACAATAAATCAAAATTAGCTGAGTGTGTAGCATGCACCTGTAGTTCTGGCTACTTGGAAGACTGAGGTAGAAGGATCGCCAGTGCCTAGTAGGTCGATGCTGGAGTGGCCATGAGTGTGCCACCGTACTCCAGCCTGAGTGACTGAATGAGACTCTGACTCAAAATAAATAAATAAGTTAGTTCTGCATTTAAGATGGAAAGCTAATTTTTTAAGTTAGCTTTCATTTATACAAATCAATATAAAACTCAATACGAACTAAAGTTTTTTTGGAACTTCTAAATGCTTACTCTGCTTTTTGAGGCAAAAGCCCAATTAAAGACTTTGCTAAAGCCTTGGAAGATGTTTGCTTTAGAAGAGAAAAGGAAAGAGAACTCTAAAACTACTTTGCTCTTTAATCCAATTAGTATGAGCTCAGGGAAACTAGGGGTAGTCATTCCTTAAGCTTGCTTTATTTCAAAATTAGCATTGTTACCACTATTTTATAGATTCTGATGTTTAAGCTCAGATGGTTCCCCTGTAAAAACTATTTCTGGAGTCTGTGGTTTTAGCCAAGAAGTCTTTGTGTGCCATTCTTGTCACTTTTATCCTGCAAGTTAAACAAATGTCCTAACAGGATTAATCATGTATTATAAATAAGATAGAAGGGCTAGATGGTGATGGAAAGCTAGAAATTGGCTCACTCAACAGAAATCAGAGTAAAAACTGGAAATATGGGAAAATATAATGGGGTTTGGGCAAAGGTGTATTGCTCCCTCTTCCCCAAAGACTTTTTATTTTCTGTGACAAAATATCTATTCTAAAAATAATCTAAAAATTCTATAATAGTACTGTCCACTGAGTTGAGGATGAATATGTGGATTACTGTTTTAAGACATATATTTTGGAAGAAAAGATAAGCCATATGGCTAGTGGGAAATAAAGCAATATTTGGGGCCAGAAAAAAATGTATTTTCTTCTCTGTTACAAGGGACATGAACACCAGACTGTTAACTTTGGGCTTTATCATAGTTATAGCAGCTAGATGAAAATGTCGGGTGGATGAATGTTGAATGAATCCATATGTGACTGTCAAAATGCAGGAACTGGCTGTACCATGGACTTGCTCATACGGTCATGTTAAAAGTAGAAATTAAAGATAAATTCAGCAAGTCAACTAGACTATCAAATCTAATCTGTTCTTAATGTGCACACTTAAGTATTTATGGAAATTCAATTCTGATTAATGCATAATATTTAATAATAGTCTTACCAAACATAAATATCAGTCAATTGGGGCCAAATAACAAACATCAAATTTCTAATCTTCTCTTTTGGGTTAGAAAGTGGAAAAATGGTACTGCTGTTATAGCTCACAAATAAAAATATATATTTTCCTGTGTCTTAGTAATGGCAGCTATAAAGATCAGAACAGTATTTAAACTCTCTCAAAGGTATTTTTTTCTGAAGCGAAGGATAGCTATTAGCATACTCAAGACAGGCTCTTTTCAAAATAAGTTGGAGAAGAGTCAATACAGTGGAGATCAACTAATAAAATCAAATTTGTGACAATTTGTATATAGTTCCAAATTTTTATAACTGCATAAGCAGAATATTTCTGCTTTAACTGTGCTTATTCTGTTTCATTTTGAAAAGTTAATGAGTTACATGATAATCAAATTCTGATCAAGTCCATCATTTTCTTCCTTTGCAACTATCTTTTCTTTTGGAGTGTTATTAATAGGCTGTTAAACACCCAAATGCATAGTGGGGTTCCTAACCTCAGGTTTCAAGGTAGCAAGTATCATCAACCATAATCTTGAACCTAGCTAAAGAGCTCACATTCTCTTACTCACGTAACTCAGTAGATGTCTCTAGTCAATCTCTTCTATGGCATATTTGCTTACAGACAATCCTCAAATTTCAAGCTCCTATTTTAGAGCATGCCTCCAGATCCTGATCTGATCCACAGTAGGTCTAACCAAAGCTTCCACAGTTACCTTTTTAAATTTTAAATGATTTTGAGACCAAGTAAAACTTGAAACTCATTTACAGTTTAGGTCTAGTCAAGGATTGATCCAAATTGCTTTGCAAATTTTTCTCAGGCTTTTCGTTCTATGAGTAGTATATCAATAGAAACCAATTTCTGCTGCTCGTACAGGACATTTTCTTTTACTCACAGGGTATTAGTGTTTACAGAATCAGATCAAAAGATGGAGGCTTTCCCTTTTATTCTGGGGAGTGTGGATAGAGGTGATGTCATTCATTCCTATGGCTTTAAATTCCCTGTATTTATATCTCCAGTCCAGACTTTTCTCCGTAGTTCAAGCTTCTATATTCAATTTCTACATGAACAACTCTCCTGGTATTTCAAATTTAACTTCTCTGAAATTAAATTCTTTCTTCCTGCCTCTCCACCCCAACTTGCTTCTGCTCCTCCCTCAGCCTCCAACTCCCAATCTGTTCCTCCCCCAAACTTTCTTCTCTAAGTCAATGGCTTCACTAGCCTCACTACTAAAGCCAGAAATCGTGTAGTCATCCTTGACTCAATCCTTTCTCTCATCTGCTGCATGCAATCCTTCAGTGTATTAGTTCACTTGGGCTGCTATAACAAAACACTATAGACTGGGTGACTTATAAACAACAGAAATTTACTTCTCAGAGCCCTGGAAGCTGGGAAGTCCACGATTAGGACGCTGGAAGATTTGGAGTCCAGGAGACTCCTCTTCATAGACAGCTGTCTTTTCACTGTGCCCTCACATGGTGGAAGGGGTAAAGGAGCTCTTTGGTGTCTCCTTTATAAAGGCATTGATCCCACTCACCACTAGCCCGACCTTCATGACCTAATCACCTCCCCAAGCCCCCACTTCCTAATACCATCACCTTGAGTGTTAAGATTTCAACATACGAATTTGGAGTGTGGGGGTGGATCATAAATATTCAGTCCATTGCAGTCAGTAAGCCTGTTTCATCTTTAACATGTAGCTTCAATCCATTACTTCTCTCCCTCTATCCCCTCTGTTAATTACCACTCTAATCTAGCACCATAATATTTCATCTAAGCTACTACAACAACCACAATTCCTATCTATCTTCCTGCTTTCATACTTGCCTTTTTTCAATCCTTTCTCCTCAAAGTGACCAATGACACTTATAAAAATGCATATCATACAATTTTCCTGCCTTGGATACTTTATTGGTTTTCTACTGCACCAATAATAAAGTTCAAGCACTTATCCTGGCAAGCACTGCTCTAGGAGATCTGGCTGCAGAAGCCTTCTCACAACTCATATTCTATCTTTCTCTTTTAAACTCAATAATTTGAGTTGCATCAACCTTCTTTATAGTTCCCCAAATACTCTAAGAACTCTTTACTTAGAACCTTTGTGTTTTGCCTGTAGTACCCTTTCCCGGTACCACATGGTTGACTGTTAAATCTTTAGGTCTCATGATAAATGTTTCCTACTCAGAAAGGCCTTCTCTCAGCTCACCAAATCCTCTACCCTATCATTGTTTTCTCTTATAGCATCATTTTTTTCTAACATCTACCTTAAGCTCTATTTATCTATTTTTGGGGTTAATTTTGTGTTCTATAGAAGAATTTATATTCTGTGAGATGGGGACCATATATAGATGTCTGTCTTACAGACTCCTTTAACCCCAGAGTTTATCAGAGTAATTGATGTTCAGGTAGTACTTGTCAGAAGAAAATCATAATTATTTGGATGGATGCATGAAACCCTGTTTCTTCTGTGATCCCTGACTTTAGGATTACAGATTCTGTAACATTTTTTTTCTGAGGAATCTGTAGTGTTGCATGAATATTTGTGATTGATACTAAGATGCAAGATTTTTCAGATTTTTAATGTCATATACAAGCTCATCAAGAAGTTGAAAAAAACTTTACTTTTATAACAAATCATAAAATGATTATAGCTTAAATCTTAGGTTATTTTATATTAAAATTTAATATAACAACTTTTGCCCCCTTCTCCCTCTCCTTTCTTTTTCTGCCCTCCAGGCAGGCAGGACTTTGGGCCCAGGTTGGGGACTGGCATTCAGATATGGGGTGAAGAACTTTTTGGAGAGATATATTCTGAGGAGAGGCAATTCTGAAGAAAGTGTTTTGGGGAAATGCCAAGTTAAATCCCAGGCAGCCTGTTCACATGAATCATAGCTGAAGAAGCAGCTCAGAATGACCCTTGAGGTGGTGCTGAGAAGACTTAACCCTAAACGGAGAGAAATTAGTCCAAAGTAAGGGGTTAGAGTAGATTTTAGATTTTTATCAGGACTACCATCTTAGGTGGATCATATATGGTAAATGGTGTTTAATCAGCATAACTAATAATGCGTACAAGTCCAGAGCAGATCACACTTTGAGCACCACTGGAGGCAAGGGAATCCACAGGGCTCTGAGAATCTTGGTTCTTAAAATTGTAGGACTCTGTATTTCTTTATTTGATGTAAATATTCTTTCAACAGTAATCATTTACCTCGTTCCTTAAATAATGCATTTTATGTGATCTAAGTTTTTTTTTTTTTGGTTGTATAGGAAATCTTGTTAATACAAATAGAGGCTGATGATATATTTATTTGTATTATGTGAGTTATTTATGTCTAGAGCATTCTACTTTTCATTCATTAGGGCCCCAAATATAGTTATAAATATAATAAATAACATATGTAGTAGGCCCTGGAATTTTCTTAAGTGGGAAGAAAATTCATCCGAATATCGCCTAGCAAAAGCCAACAGAGATGGACTAAAATGATGCTGGTCTGCTTCTTCCCTCCTTTCCTTCCTCTTGTTATCCTTCCTTCATTAATTTACTAACTCTCTCTCTATGTATACACTTATTAAGCACTTACTATATGCATGGTTCACTGTGCTAAAGTTCCTTGCAAAACAAGAAGATGTAAACTTGCAAGGGCCTTCCAATTAATATTCTGTTGGAACAATGAAACTCACATGAAAATATAAAACACAAGGAGCAATGCAGTTCTTATAATCTAAAACAATGTTTTTCAAACCATAGGTTAGCATGACCCACATAAAATAAATTTCATAGGTTAGGATCATACTTTACCAACAAATTTAAAATAAGGATGAAAAGAGGCAAATATCAGTGTTTATTGCAGGTAATAAAATACATGTTTCCTAAAATTTTTGGAGAACAGATATATGTCAGTGTAAAGGGTCTGCCTTACTATGAGTCATAGAGTCAAAAAAATGTTTGAAAGATACTATCCAGAGAAGCTTTGAGAAGAGATCATTTTTAACTTGAGTGGTCAAGGAAGGCAGGCTTTTGGAGGGCTGAAAGTGCTTGAATGAGGCATAGGGGAGATAGGATGTCTTCTCAGATTAAAGAGTTACCAAAGAGAGTTCTGTAACAGTGAATTATAACTAAAAGAGAAAGTAAACTCTATAGAGTCAGCTTATTCTTGAATGAATGACTACCCCACGACCAACTATCCTTCTAGAAACTTCTGGGAAACACATGACCAATATGCAACTAAATCTAGCTCTGCTACCACAAGGGAAACTTAACAGAGTTTTTCCTGTGAGGTACATCATCCACAGAAGAGTGGTTCAAAATATTCTTCTGCCCCGTGGGCTTTTCCAAATATTCATGTATTTGAGATACTGAGATTTTGTTTCATGTTTTAAAAAAAGGCCTAAACATAAACACACAATGCCATACATTGAAAGTGATATTTCTTCTCTCCGCCCCCTTGCATTCAACTCACTTGTGACTTTTATTAGAGAGTGGCTTCTGTGCGTTTTGTGGTCTCATATGTACTGACAAAACTCAAGCACTCAGAACAACGGATTTATTTAGCATATATATATAATATATAATATATATAATATATATATTATATGTATATATATACAAAAGAAGGAGATAGAATAAAAGCAGTCAGGGTAGCCTCCGGAGAAGGGGAGCTGTTGTTGCAGGAATCTTGTAAGTTAATGAGAATTCACCCGGGACTCAAGA